>NW_020451127.1:1307128-1375661 GCF_003343035.1 Apteryx rowi
GTCCAGTTCTGGGCTCCCCAGTACAAGAGGGATGCGGCACTACTGGAGCAAGTGCAGCGAAGGGCTACAAAGATGATTAGGGGACTGGAGCATCTCCCTTATGAGGAAAGGCTGAGAGAGCTGGGCCTGTTCAGCCTGGAGAGGAGAAGGCTGAGAGGGATCTTATTAACGTGTACAAGTATCTGAAGGGAGGGTGTCGAGAGGATGGGACCAGACTCTTTTCAGTGGTGCCCAGTGACAGGATGCGAGGCAACGGGCACAAACTGAAACACAGGAAGTTCCATCTGAATAGGAGGAAAAACTTCTTTACTGTGAAGGTGACAGAGCACTGGAAGAGGTTGCCCAGAGAGGTTGTGGAGTCTCCTTCTCGGAGATATTCAAAACCTGCTTGGACACGATCCTGTGCAGGGGGATTGGACTTAGATGATCTCCAGAGGTCCCTTCCAACCTCAACCACTCTGTGATTCTGTAATAGAAGGTCGACTCAGAAAGGCCATTTTTATATTCCTATAAGCCTTTCATTTTTGCAAGGCCCTACAGAAACCTTGTGCCCTGCTGAGTATCCAGGAACATGGATGTGCATTCAGGACATGGTCCAGTTTGGCATGCTCATCTCAATCTACTTTGATTATTTTGTGCACCTGTTCTTTAGGACCACTGGGAAAGCTGGTTAAGAGGAGATATTGGAAACATTTTCTCCAAGCATGCACTGTGGCTACAACTCACCAAGACTGTCATTTTCAGCATCAAACTCTCACTTTGGATCTTTTATTGGGAACTGCTGAAGCTGGCCTAGAGCTCACCCATTTGGAACCAAGTACCTCTCCCCTTCTCATTCTCTCGAAACCCATTAGCCAACAGAAAGCAACAAATGCCACATGCTCTTGCCAATACAACACTTGACTTTTTATCCAACTGGGGACATCGAGGGTGGGATTTACCCATCTGAGATGTCTCCACCTGAGGTATTCACCCAGGGTTTACTTTATAATCACTGGAGATTTGGACATGGTGGAGTTCAGCTGAGATTCATTCTRCCCTCAAACTGCCATCTAAACTGGGTCAGATAGCTGTGTTTTTTGTTTTTTTTTTTCTCCAATGACTATAAAGGGAAATGAATCAGGTAGAGATATCTACATTTTATGTGTCTGAAATTAGGAAAGAAATCCCATCCCAGAGCCTATCCAGCTGAGTCGTGGCATCCTTGCATCTCCTGGTGGCTAGTATCAGACATAGGTTGCTTACATTACTGCTCTTCTCTATATAGATGTGATACCTGGTTCTACCTGGACAATATTTCCTCAGTATCCTTCCCAGAATTGGATGAAGGAAGCAAAGAAGATCATCTTTAGAGCCTCTCAGAATGTCTTTCTCATGGAGGAATTTAGACTGTTACTTAAGATTAGTTTGGTTTCAGGATGAAGTATAGTTTATCATAATGGAAAGAGAAGGAAAATAACACAAAAACAACAATAAAACAAAACCAACTAGGTAAAAATTTTCACTGCAGAAAAATTTCACATGAGGAGAGAGAATTTCTGAATTACTACCAGTCCTACTAGGTCGATAAGAAATGGAGCCCCAGTTCAACAGCTGAATGCTGAGAGCTCTGGACCCCCAGCATGACAACCCAAAGTCTTAGGGTCTCCTAAACCAATGCAAGCCATGCAATAGGAGCAACCACAACTGGTTCTTTCTGAAATCCCTGGAAGCTGTTTAAGAAGCTTGAAGGAAATGTTCACAGCAATTTCACTGAGGATGTGCTTCCTCAGGCTCTCATTACCTCTATCACATAATGGTGAAACTCAAGCACTTAGAAAAATCCAAACAAGGTCAATTGTTGAATCAAAGTTAAAGTCAAGTATAGAAATCAGGACTCTCCCATCCCTGTCTGATCCACTCAGCCACGCTGCCTCTTGTTTGCATGACAGGCTGCAAAACTCAGCCGCTCTCAGACTCACATCTTCTCTCACACAGGACATTAATTCCTGCTGTTAAGGAAGCAAGAACTTACTTTATGAGTCTTGATTCATCACAGAAAGGACCCCAAGATGTCTATCCTTGCCCACACTACAGAATTACATCCTTTGATGACCAAGCAACACACACTGTTGCAACTCTAGGTGAGGGATTAGGCTGAGTCGTTTGGGGACAGTTAAAGTCCATAAGAGGGGAAGATTGCCAAATTCTAAGGAGCAACTTTGGTTTTTACTCCCAAGGTAGCTTGCACAGAGTATATTTGCTCTGAACGTGTGAGGCCTTTGAGCAGCTTGAGCCTGCAGTAACTGGTCACTTGAGCAAAGCTGACAAGATCTGCAGAATTTAGGAGCAGCACTTTTGCTGGTGTGAACTCTGGGGACAAGAGAGGGACTCGAGAGAAGTCAGAAATAGTGTCACAGACAGGTACGCCTCCCAAATGCAACTATTTGAAAGGACGAGGTCATCACACTCTTGCAAAAGATAATCACCATTAAGAGATCTGACAGCAAATCCCTTTCCATGAGCCCTCCCTAACTTGTTTCAGCATAAAACCTTGCACTGAGCTTATCGGCATCAAATTCATACAAGTTCAAGGGCTACAAAAAGGTGTTGCACGAGTAGGTTTAGAAAGAGAGCTTTGCCCTTCACTCCTACCATTATGGCCTGGGTGCAGCTGGACTGGGAAGCACTGGGGTTCCTCCTTGGCCTCCCCAAATTTGCAATCAAAATGCATCCGCTACTCTTTCTCAATGGTTCTTACCTCTTGGTTTCCCAGCACTGATTTTTGCCAGAAAAAGTTCCTTGCGGGGAAAGGTTCTAGGAATGTTTTTTCTCCCCCTTGTTAAGAGAAAGCAGAAATGCAGAGCAGGAGGCAGGCCAAGCAGAGACGGGTGAAGCGACAATGCTATCCAGAGCCTGCTAAATCAGTTTCGTTTCTTTTTTTTTTTCCTTCCCCTTGCCCCCAGAGGAGGCCATGGGGTAATTATGATAATACTTTCTGGTATTTCCATTTCATTGGCTGATCTCCCAGCCACTAAAGTAAACCCCAAATCTCAACGGGGAGGTCATATTCATCCTTGTTTATGGGACTCATTTTCAGAAATAACACTATCCTTTTTGTGAAACTTCCCTGGCAGCAGCTCAAAAAACAGCTAAAGGCAAACAGATTCCTTGGTCGGGGTTGAGAACATCACAGCCGCTCAGCAGGCCCAATACAAGGGACTGCTGGTGATCACCACCTTGGAAGGCAGTAGACTGGGTAATTGCTGGCCTGAAGGAGCGAGGGGCTGCAGGAAGGAGTGGTGGCTATGAGAAAGACGAGAAGAAGTTAAGTATGGAAATCAAAGCACCAGTGCTGGTGATCTGGAGGAGAAAGGGAGGTGGATCCCAGGAGTGCATGAACCAAATGGGACAGAGGTGGAGCCAAGCTGTGCAGATCCCACCTCAAAACAGCCCTACTGGTTTTGGTGATTTTCAGTCAGCACTGCCTCTGGAAAGGTGATCACAGCCCTGGCTTTTTGTGAGGAGTGAATACAGGCGCTGATGGGTTTTAGGAGGGTACAGAGACCAACAGTTAATCAGCTCTGAGGAGTGCGACAGAGCGTTTCTAAGATTTGCCTTAAAGGATGCCTTAGGAGACCAGGGTGGAGGGTCTCATGGAAACAGCAGACCAAGGAATATAAGCTCAAACACTGTCCTTTTCTGCAACAGAGATTGCAATTGGGCTGAGGGCATGAATGGGAAGTAAAGAAAGTTAGAATTAGAGATTCATTCCTGCGTTACCGGGGGAGCAGGCTGCTCTCCTAAGCTCTGTAAAGGTCAAGATAGCTGTTAGGGTTAGGAGTGCTTCAGTCTTCACTCAGAGAGACAGAGGCAACCTTCCTGGAGAGCTTCATGCTTCCTAAACAGCTTTGCCCAGGTCTAATCTGAGACCAGAGCTGTGGCTGCTGCAGATGAGCATGCTTCTACTGAGATCAGAGCATCAGGCTGGACTGATAGCAATGAGGTGGTGAAGCTAGGCAGTGCCGACAGGGGTGGCACACATAATTAATGCCTCAGAGTAGGATTTCAGCTGCCTCTTGCAGGAGCTGCTACAGCCTGCAGCATGGAGAGAGGCAAAACAAGACTGGTCGGGAGCTCATGACAATGTGGAAGTGGCCTGAAACAGGAATAGGTGGCAGTGTGGAAAAGGTTGGGAACACAAGGAATTACATGAGATGATTGGTCAATAGTGGGATGGCAACATGCTCAAGAATTGAGGTCCTGATGCCTGTGTGTTATACATGGAGTTGTCCTCATTTAGGCGAGAGGGAATGGATTCCTTTGGTTATTTTGTGATTTGGTTTAGCTTTCTAGTTTGTCACCTCTCTCTGTTCTCCTATGCTTCTACAAGCATTTGTTTAAACCCTGCATCTCCTGGCCACTGGGCCCTGCTGGTTTACTCAGGTCCAGATGAACCCTGGCAAGTATGGAAGGACCAGGGATTTGTATGTGCTGTCTTGGACAAAATGTACCCTGTGCAGTCTCTATTACTGGGGATGCTGCCAGCCCTATAGCAAGTTAGGATCTGCCAGACTGTAGCTGAACTAGTGCTTAACGGTGCCCCATGTCCAGCTATGCTTCACACAAGATGTTAAAGCTGGAGAAGTAGAGGTATGTTTGTGATTAGTTGGATTTTCATGCCAGCTTTTGCAGTCACTCAGGGCTCATGTTTCCTGGCAAGCAAAACCTCACGTTGGGTTCAGAAGGAGTGCTGAAATTGTGACCCAATCACTTGACTCTGGAAGTTGGCACTTCAAGCAAAACAGGTCCATCACCCCCTGAAAACTACTCTGCACTCGTGCGTGGACTGTAGGGGTCTGGCACTTGATATTTCAGTGGCAGCTTACAGCATCTTCCTCATGGAGAGACAGACCAGGGTAAATACAGATAAGTCTAAGAGTCTAATTTGGGCAATACAGGCTTTGCCTACTGCCCAGACAATTTAWTTCCCTTTCTTCACTTATTGCTACCCCAAGCTTCCTCACCTCTGCCTGCCTACATGTGTCTTCAGTGCCTTGGCATRAAATCTATGCAGAAACAACAACAAAAAAATTAATAATCCATTGGGGGCAATTTGTTGCAAACAGGAGCTAACCTGGGGGGGAAAGCAGGGAGTGGGATTTGTTCTGCCCTGAGGGATTTAGTTTTAACTGAATAGGCATTATTTCCAACATTAGAAAAAAAAATGTGGTTTGCAACCTATTTCCTGTCAGGTTAATGCTGGAAAGATTTAAAAATAAATAAAGTCAGAGTGCCAGTTGGCCCAGCCAGGGATACAGTAGCGAAAGCAGCAGAGGCATGATCCACTGCCAGGAGCTAATGGCAAAAGCTATAGGAGCGGAGCTGTGGTTTGCTTAGGACACAGCAGCAGCAAGGAGGATGGTGGGAGGAAGGTCGGATAATAGCATGATACCCYGGGCTCCTGAATGGGTCAGGTCCAGGCACTAGAAAGCAGATTTGAAAAATCCCCCACTGCTGGGTCTGCAGCTCGTGTGAGTGGGTGCACTGGGCTCGCTGTTTCTACCCCTTCGCCAGCTGCAAGCATTCAGCTCAGTGCATGTAAAGGGGAGACCACTGGGGTACGGTGGCAAGAAAGTGCATGTCTCAGGGGGGGCTGAACATCAGACATACCCGCCTTTCACAGGACCAGATGTGGGCCTTGAGCAGGACGTCTGTTTTTATCCATGAACTCCGCAGTGCCAGATGATGGACAAGCACCCATCTCGCTCTCCCCTTGCCAAATCTCACCTGTAGTGGTTTTGCAATGACAGCRGGACTTCAGATTTGAGAGTGTGGGCAGCTGGGTGCTGAGCTGAGCTTTCTGCATTGCCATCCTGCTATGTGAAAGTGTGTGTGTGTGTGTGTGTCCGTGTGTCCCTCAGCCCACTCCTTTTATAGGAAAGGAAGCAACTTAGCAAGGTGGATTTCTTAGTCTTAGTCCTTTCAAAGACCGAGGTTATAAAGACAGGACTGGGACAATCAAGTCAAGAGGGAGAGAAGGGTGAAAGGGAAGTAGAGAGCCAAGACAGAAGGAAGCTGAAGAAGAGTTTGGGGGGAAAGGGAGTTGATGTGAGGTGGAAAGAAAGGTTTGTCGCATCCTGACAAAACAGGACTTCAGGAAGCTTCCAGGAGCAGAGGAAGCCCTGAGAGGTTAGTGCACAAGTTGCTCTGCCCTCTACCTGTTTTTCCCAGTCTCCCAGCGGGTAAATGAAGTTGTTGTTTTTGCCTTAATCCCTTGACCACATCACCTAAACCACTGCCTGCTCCAGAACAGCAGGAGGTCTCTGCTCCAGCTGACAGGGCACGGGGACCCTGCACTGCAGCTGCAGGAAGCCGAACAACCTCACGCTGTGCTCAGAGCCGTCACAGCCGTCCTCGCCAGGCTGGCTGATCCCTGCTTCTTGTCCTACCAGGTGAGCCTTTCCACAAGCAGTCCCAGGAGAAGAAGCCACCCTCATAAGACAAGCACTGGGTGGACATCTTGGGAGCCCTGGACCCAGCAAGGGCATAGATTGTGGGGAGGATATGGTGCTGGGGGAGCTGCTGTTACACACACAGGGACAATACTCCTTGCATTTAATCTATGGAGGCTAGGCTCAGGAGGTCTTGGCTGAGCATCTGCTGAGTCCTTGCCTTTCTAGGCAATGCTKCACAAGACTCTCATACTCAGATCTCCCATGGCTAGGAGGTGTCTATATACTTTTGAGGARCTCATCTTTCTAACTCTCTCTTAGTCTATTTTGGTTCCCTGCCAAGAGAAGGACATGTTCCTTCCCTAGATCATAAAACTATCCTTTCTGCCCTTGTACAATGGAGTCCAGGTCTCAGCATGGATCTCCCATGACTGCTGTAACAAGAAAGATAGTAAGAAAGAATGGGAAAGAGGAAACTTGGGCATGGAAGCCTGCTGGGCAGAATTGGGAACGTTTCATTCTAAGAACAAATGAAGTTTAAATATGTGCAATGTCTAACAAAGGCATGACCAAGYGAGGGTACTGCAAATTCTTCAGCTTCCCCCAAGAAAGGGAACTCACCCCATGGGAATCCACTGCTCATGCCAAACCATGTGCGTACCATACACCATCAGCACTGATCAGTGGACTGCATTTGTGTATGCTACATGGGCACATGAAATTTGTCGTCACTGGAATGAACTGAAGACACATCTGGTCCTACAGCATGAGTATGTCTGATGGAACTGACGTTGCCTGGGGAATAGTTCAGGCTGAGCTGGTCTCCTTGATGCCCTTCCAATCCTATTYACTCTCACTTTGCTTTGGGGAAGTCCCATCCTTCAAGTGGCACAAGCAGAGTGAGAAGAAAACCTGCTTGGACAAAGTACAACTTATTGACTCATCATAACTCATGCCAAAGGCAATTAGCTGATCCCAACATGGATGTCCACTGTGTTTATGACCATAATGCTGAAAGATTTCTTTGGGATGGGGTGATAACATGACAGCAATAGAAGAGGACCTTTGTCGTTCTCGTCACCTCARAACTCTTGAAGATGATGAGCTGTATAGATCTCCTTTCTTGGCCATTCTGCCATGCAAATGCCTCTCTTACTAAGTGATCTTGTGATTTACAYTTAGTACATGTCATTTATCAAGGGGAACTGACATTTATGGTACATTTCCAGAACCTGGAGCTGTAAGAGAACATCCATCTCTCCAAAACAATTGCCTGCATTCCTGCTACACATCCCTGGAGTAAATGATGTGTAACCTAAAAGTCTGAGCTAYGAAAAAAGTTCAGCACAACTGTTTATCAATGCTGCCCAAGAAGAGGTGAGGTCCTCCATAGTTAGATGATGGAGCTGGTGTAAAGAGGGCAGTAGTGACTTGAGTTATATTCTTAGATCATGAGTAAAACACATTAAACCCCGCACTTGTGCACTGTGGCTCCAGATCACAATCTGGTAAGGCAACAGAGGATAGCAGTCATCTACTGCCAGGAAGAACAGGAGAAATGCTTCTCATCTGACTAAATATAGATCTCTGAAATGGACATGACCCTACCTGAGCTGGTTGCCCTGGCTCCCTTTTTATTTGGGGAGAGCTAGTCAACAGAATTACTGCAATCAAGAATGATTTATTCCAGCCTAAAGCTAAAGTCTAAAATATTTGAATGAATCATACCGTAAAACTGCCTGCCCTCCTCACTGTCTACTGTGGGTCCACAGAAGAACTAGCTCAGCTGGAGGCATCCRCATGTCTCCAGATATCTCAAGTGAGGTGAGACGAACCTAGCCTGAGCATCAGATGGGTGTCCAAGCCTGATGGCAACCCAGCCTGAGGACTGTTCCCTTTGCACAAACTGAGGCAGGGCCTGCAGGCTTAAACCCAAGGTAGAAAAGCAGGGTCTGTGCCCTCTGGGATGCCAGAGGTATACAGGACTGCTCCTTGGTGCCTTCCTAGCAAACATGAAACTGAAAGTGATACCCGACCCTCCTGCGACTGGGATGCCCTTGTTTGCTGATGATGGAGCCCCATATCTGTGCCCGAGTGCCTGAAACATCAGGAGGGCCGTACAAGAAAGTGGCGGTCACCCTGACATTACATTTTGATTTATCTTGACTTACACCAGTACTTTCCTCTTGTCTTCAAGGGATGACACAATGAAGTGTCCTGTAAAGCCCCCGTCTGCCATTTCCCAGCAGGTATGCTATGTGCTTAGTTACAATGCTGGCTTCTATCTCTTTTTTCCCTCATTCTTTGAAAGCAAATGGTTTATTTTGKRTTCATACCTTGYTGTTYACAACAATCATTCCACACCTGTCARGATTATGAGGCAATAGGCAGTGATTTCTTCCCTTTCTTTTTCCTTTTATATTTTATCTTGTCAGTCTTTCAAAACAAGAGTGGAGTCTGACAGGCTGTGGGAAGGGGGTGTCACTTGTGAACGTGCAGACATCTTTCTGCCTTCCCGTGTTCCTCCCACAGATGTAAGGCAGATTGCTTGAATACAGGTCTAGGTACCCAAATAGACATTCCTATGACCTTTCAAATTTTACAGACTCCAAACACCCTGTGGTCCTGAAGTCATTTAAGGAAAGTCTGCTGCAGTTACATGCAGTGGATAATGTCACTTTGGATAGAGCAATTAAAGAGAGGGATTTCCCTTGATTCTTAATGACAAAGTCTGGTTTCTTCCTCTTTGTCTCCCCAATTCCCTTGCACCTGTCAAAAATGGTTTCTTTTCTTGGTTTTCTCTCCTGATTCTCAAAGCTTTAGGCACTGATTTTTTAAAACCTTTCTAAGAATATCCTCCCCAAGTGAGGGAGATGGAGTTCAGTCTTTCTGCTCAAGCATTTGGAGGTGTCTTCAGACAAGACAGATGGTTGTAGTCAGCTGGGCCAAGGATGCAAACAGAGCTGTCTTAACACACTCCGACACATATTCCCTTGTTATCCTCCCACAGCGGAAGGTACTGATAATAACTGCATGAGATTAGATCTTTAGAAAAAGAGCACTTTTTCTTTTCTTTCTCACATCATCAGCAGAGGAACTGGGAGTTATAAAGCACAATATGCCCTGTGGGAGTGTGTTTGGAAGAAGGATGCCAACAGCCTCTACTTAGTTCTCCAAACTGCACAGAAATCAGGTTCTTTCCATTTCACGACTAACTGCTGTTACTTGTCTGAAATCAGGTCAATACCATTACTGCCTAAGAATGAAAGCCTCCTGGTAGTGTCTAATTGAAAGCCATTTAAGACAACAATTAAAAGCAAAGCCTAGGAGGAAACACCTGCTTTTTAAACAGTAATAGTAGCAGATCACATTCTAGTGGCTTTGATCCGCCAGTGATAATAATAGGACCCCTGCCACCGTAACACCTCATCAGTCTCTAGGGTATTAATTGCTCAAAATTAGAATTGGCCAAAATACAGGTTCATATAAATAAATATAAAACAATTGCATATGCTGATCCAACTGCACGCACACATACAAAATATATTTGTTTTTCTTTCAAATGAAGATAAAAATCAACCTTTTCATACATTGCCTGTGAAATAGTAGTTTGGAAGTTGACCATAACATCACAAAATGTGAAAGCGCAGCTGTGGAGGGAAAATTATATTGTTTCTATTATTTGCACAAAAGTGACAGGAATTCCAGTTTTGTTGAGCAGCGCAGAGGTAAGAAAATCAGGCGTCCCCTGCTTTGCAGGGCTTCTGGGGTCTCTGCTGAAGGTGAGAGCAGAGCACTGCTGTTCTGCTCTTCTTCAGGACTTTGACATTGGGATAAGCTGAATCACTCTCTGGACTCTGCTAACTGTATTGACAGCTTCACTGACTACACAAGGAGCCTGGGGTGACCAGCTCAGGTGAATTTGGCCTGAAGAATCCACTCCACGTCTCTTCCAAGCCGCACAAGTCTATAGAGTAATAGCCAATTTCTCCAAGAGGTGTGACTGCTCGGAAATGGTTCAAATAATCAGCACCAACATAAAAAAGACTCTCAGGGGCCTGGCAAAGATGAAATTCAGTTCTTCCCTTCTAGCTGCCCGTGACATCTCCCCATACAGGCTTCATTCACTGGAAAAGACTCTGTACCTCGGCCAGGCACAGGCAGTGGACCTCAGTAACTAGCTCATGCCAGTTCCTCTGCTTCGTTAAATTCTCTCCTCTGCACAGTCCATTCTGATGGCTCAGGTGCCCAGGACTCAACTGGCAGAGGTTAAAGGATGTACTCTGATTTAACAGGGCAGAGCACCCATGTCTCTGTCCCGGCTGAGAGCAGCCTCTGAAGTGCTGGGCCATTCCGTTTTATGGACAAGAGAGCAAGGGGTTGCCGTTTCTTTGGCAAGAGGCTCTGGAAATCCACCTCTCCTCCCCACCAGCAAGTTTTCCTTTTTACAAACACACCCAAGTTCACTAAGGGATAAACACCTTATCCACTGGTGTCAAATTTGTCCTTGACTTCTGAAGACCTAAAGATTTATTAAATATCTATATCTACATATATATATGGGATATATATATGTCACACACACACATGTATGGGATACATATATATATGTATGTGCACACACGCACACACATATAGGAGAACATGATAATAAAAAGGAAGGAAAGCATTTGTCTTTCCAAGGCTTCCAGACTTGCAGAGAAATGAAGACAGCAGAGACCCCCTAGCAGTCAAATCTCTCTTCTTATGCTGAATGCCTTGAAATACAGGAGTGAGCTGATATCACAGCTCATTCAAGGTGACTGGTGCTTCTCCATCCCCTGCATTTCACCTAGTGACTGCATGGCCACAGGGTGAGTTAGATTGGCAGACTGCTCTGATGGAAAGGTCTTATTTTGGGGGAAGGGTTTGGTTATTTTCTTGTGATAATGTCTTCAGCATCAGCTTGTGGTCATGTCCAGTTAGGTATGACATGCAGCTGCACACCTTTGGATGACCACCCTGAAAGTGCTGGTGTATTGCCTAGGAAAACCAGACCCTTCTGCCCTGGGATCCACTTTGGGATAGTCCTTCTCCCTGCCTCAATTTCCCTCCTGTGGGATTGTGATGATACTAACCAGCTCTGTGGGGTCTAATGGAATTCCGCATCTGATAAATACAATATCGGAAGTATGTTTGATCAAAGGGATCTCCCAGAAGCAGTGTGCAGAGCTGCAGTGCCTGTTCTCTGAGTAACATCAGCAGGGCTGTCAGCTGGAGTCGAACAAGAGGCAAAGTGAAGAGCCAGCACTTGCTCCAGTCTCCGAGCTACCCCTTTCCTCCTCCTCTCACTTGATTTTTTTCATATTTATTTCACCCTGCCTGACATTTTTCTTCTTGCTTCTCTGCAGTCATGCCCTGCCATAGCATCAGGAGGCAAAAAATGTCAACATGTCTCCTTTTTCTTAGTTTACAACCATAAGAAGTGATGTCTTTTTATTATGATAAGAGCTTTTATTGCTTTCCTCTGAGACGAGCAAGCAGCTGGCTTGCATTTCAGCGAGAACACCATGCTTCAGCATCCTGTCTAGACCTGGGCAAAACAGACAAGATCTCAGCAGTTGGCTGAGTCCCCTATAGGTGTTATCTGACAGAGAAAAGTGTGTGTGTGTGTGTGTGTGTGTCTGTGTGTATGGACTTGCAAAAAGTCTCTCTAGTGCTAGAAGTTGCAAAACCCTCCTTCACACCTGAGCCAGATCTGTGCCTGGGTCTGAAATCAAGGATTCTCAGAGAGCTAAAACTCAGCAATCAGCAGGTGGAGCATGACAGGGCGTAACTGGGTGAGGGCAATCACTTTTCCCACTTCAGGGATGCCTGCATTGGAGCGATAGGAGTTCAGAAGATGCAATAACCTGTTTGCTCTGGGAGGCTTTGACCCCATGGGTGAATCCTGGGGCTAGAAAACCCTTTTGTGCTCTCAAAGGGCACCTGACTATTGGATCCTGTGAAAGCAATAGCTCAGACATTAAAGYATTTTGCTGCTACTTTGACCAAAACCCACTGGTTACAACTACCTGAGAAGTGGGATTTACAGACAAGTCATGAACAAAAACATAGTATTAAGCCAGCATCCCAGAGGACGTGGTGCCTACTTCCCCTCCACCTGACCAGCACTCCCACTGCTGTCTCCCTGTCTCCTTCTTCTGTGATGGCCCAGCTGCCTGACCCAAGACCCCAGCAAGGGAGGTCCCAATGCTGCACGAGATAATGCCAGGGGATTTGGCTTTCCAAGACAAGCAATTCTGGTTTCCAGAATAAATGTCCTTGTCACAGGAAAAGCTGGGGCTTTGGGCAGGTCCCAGAGGGAGCTAGAAACTAGGCCCACTGCTTGCCATTGCCAGCAATGACCCCCAAACTGCTTGTTTTTTTCTGGCCTATGAGCAGAGTTAAAAGGAATATCTGTGAAGCACCAGGGAGGGATTGAAACCTATCACCAGCACACCGTCCACGGTGCCAACSCCGGCTCACAGCCGTCCTGCTAACAACAGCCGCTGAATCCCCAAGGCAGGCTGAACAGTCAGATGCCAACCGGAGTTTCCTCTTTGGCATGCGTGATCCGAGCCACGGAGCTATTTTAGCAAAGGGGTCAGGTGCTGGTTCAAAGACAGCCCTGCCAGCACAAAGCCCTCTCATTTTTGAATGCATTCATCAGACAAACTTCTCATGATCAGACATTTCAAGGCCCAGCTGCTGTTGGCCGCCAGGCTTGACTTTCAGGTGGAGGCCAGACAGTGGTGCATCAGCTGCCTCTGTCTTTTATGGATTCCCAGACACAGGAAACAATACTACTGGGTTTCCACAATGCTGCTGGGATGCCACTTCAGCATCTCCCTAGCTGCACACCCCAGCTCAGACCGCCTTTCTCAGCATATCCGTGCAAAGCAGCAGGAGAGCAGCTAGAAAGTGTGTAAGGCAGCTATCTTTTCATGGGGATGTCTCAGGGCTGCATTTGACCTGAGAAACATGGATTCTGGCTGTTGTTTGTCTGGGAGCTCCATGCTACCAGCTCACAGGGCAGGAAGTTCAGCTCTTGTTCGAACACAAGGACTTGTTTCTGGCTCTGTCAAGGAGAAACTTGAAATCCTGACCGCTGTTGCAGCAGACTCAGGCTGCAGAAGACCTCAAACTCTGGGAGTTGGGTGAAATGCCCCATCAGGGCTTTGCCAGTCCTGAATTTGTCAGCCAAGCTCAGCTGGCAAAACTTTTCCAGCTGTGCTGCACAGGATCCAGACTCCCAGATTTGGAGCTGCTCTTGTCTTTTACCATCTCAGATTTCAATCCATGGACAAAACTGAGGGGTTCTTCTGAAGAGATCTGTGAGGACTTCTCAAGAGGCAATTTTGTGTAGGCTGCTGCTCACCTCAAGAGAAGGGGAAGGCCCAGCTGGAGATGCTTTCGTGTATAATAGCACCCTCAGCACACCTGAAGGAAGGGCGGGAGGTGGGTGAGATAAGGGCCTAGAGGGCTGCTGTCTAGGTACCTACATGCATTTGTTTCACTGGGAGTGGATGTCTTTGAAAAGACAGTGCAGGTGATAGCAAAACCTACTCACCTTTCCTTTCCTCATCTGTTTTGACTGCCTCTGACTTTTTGTGCATATATGTCTCACTGGGACAGGGAGCAGTGGGAGGAAAGGAAGCTACAGATTTCAGAGCAGACCCTTATAATGAACAGTAAAGTGACGCAGAAGCATTCAGCTTTCTTCTGCTGATGTCAGGGAGAGCTCTGCTTGCAAAGGGAACAGAGAAAGAAGTGATTCCTGCAGGCCTGGATTGCTGCTCTGTGGCCTTCACACGGGCAAATCAACAGCCTTTTTGCTCAAAGGCCTGACTGAATTTCCAATGCAGTTGCTCCAGGCCACACTATGATTGATTTTATCTTTGCCTTTTTATTGCTTTTTTTCTTTTTTTTTTTTTCCTTTCCAGCACATCACCTCTCCCCACAGAAGCAGGCTGTTGAGCCCTGATCAGTGAGCAAGCACAGGATCACACAACGGCCCCACGCAGCCCACGGTTTTTGCAAGGGAAGCAAAGTCTTGGCACATCTTCTCTACCGCAGCTTGGAGAGCTGGGGCACTAAAGCCTCCAGGTCAGGCTAACCTGCTCTTTTCCAGAGCCCTGTGTGGATTTTGCTCTCTCAGTGCCAGATATCCAGATGTGTCCAGCCTCCAATCCCAGCAACTCCCCAGCCAGAAGCCACACACAGATGTAGCAGAGACACAACACTGAGGCGGCTTGGTCTGGCCCACAATTCTTCTCTCTGGGCTGGGGGAGAAGTCAGCTTGAAGCTAAAGTCATTCCTCCCATCTTCTGTGTCCATAAAGAGGGTCAGTGGATGCTCCTGAGATGCTTCTGCTATAAATGGTCACTCCCACATACCTCAGCCTGCTGCCTCAACACTAGGGCTTGGGACCCAGTAATGCCAGACCTATCTGCTGTGGAGGGTGCTGAGCTAGGGCCCTTCTGAGCAGGACACATCTGCCAGTATAATGCTACCACACGTGGACTGCAGATGGTCTAGGAATTTGTGCCCTGTGCATGCTGTGCCAAGGCTATGGGCCAGGTAGGTGTGGGCTGAAYGCCATTTCCCCCTCTGCAGTGTGTGTGCCAGGAGCAACAAGGCAGAACAACCTCAGTGGCTCAGAGAGCTCATGGTGCAGAGGCAATATCTGTCTGAACTGAGGTGCACCCCTGTGTACACGTGTGTGGGATGTGTGGAGCACTCTGGCCAGTAGCTGAGGTAGTGTCAGCATCGATGGGTATGAGTGACAGATAGCAACACAGGGTTAGGCTACAGCAAGGGCAGATGCCAACATGGGTTTTGTTGGGCAAATAGTCCCTCAGTGGGGATAGCTGCCGTGGCAGGGATCAGACTACAGTGACTATGCAGTGCCCACAATACCGCTTCAGGGGGATTCATATCACCTAAGTGTAGAGATCAGCATGGAAAAACAGACRTTTCCAGGGTGCAAATGATCTCCTCCTGAAGTAGATATCACCTGAATAATGTCTACAAGTGCCTGCTTGTCTTCACTGGCTGTTGGCTACTCAGCTGTGTCTGAGCATCTCTGCAACTACAGGAAGGATGTTGGTCATGAATGTTGCCCAGGGCAGAAGGTGTTCTCTCAGCCAAGTAGCAGAGACTCACACTTTGCCAAGATGCCATGGGCCTGCACGGGTGAATCAAACATGTTCGGGACCATCCTCTGCCCCTGAGGCCTATTAACATGGGACAATCTGCATTCATGCTGTTAAATTCTCATGCCCTCCAAAAAAAGGTGACTGCATCCAAATTGCCCCTTGGGAATGGTCCCTGATGTCTGATGACTCACAAGCTGTGTCTAGGAGAGGTCTAGTAGGCCCAGGTGAAAAGCATGCCAGAGACCATGCTGGCCATTTAATGTTAGACCTAGCTGTGAACCCAGAGCCAGGAACTTTTCCTGTTTATAACTTGTAGAGTTAGTTGGCGGGGGTCTCAGAGTTATTGCTTTTCCAGGGCTGAAATCAGAACTGGAGGGTCCAGCAGCAGGAGGCCATAAAAAAGCTAGACTGGGCTAGGCTGGTCTGGTCTCTGTTGGAAAWCATTCTTGGTACATGGAGACTTACTCTTCACTTGGGAGTCCTTGCAAGAACATGCAGACCCAGATCCACAGTGGAATCAAAAATCTACAAGGGACCTAGATGAGAGCTGGGGGTCTAAATGCCTTTGTGGATCTAGGCCCTGGTAATTAAATGACTTTGGGGAGAGTCTCTGCAAGCTACAGGCTCCTGGCAGGAGAGACCATGTGACATACTATGGCTCATGCAGTGTGTTTGGGGTGGCCAACCCACCAAGACAGGCTGCAGTCCCACTGCTTCAATGCTACCAAGTCTGAGCTTATTTGTTACACATAGGCAATTCAAGCTGATCTTCAGAGCAGAAAAGGGAAGTGGATGGCTGGAGGGTGACAAGGGCTGGAGAAGATCTGAATTTTTGGCCCTCCAGAACCACCCAACCCCACAAACAAAACCCAGAGCGTTGGTCTGGCTGGATGGAGCTCCTGCCACTCTGCTCTGCAGTGGGTGGCATGCAAGAGTGGGGCCTGGTGGGATCTCTAGGTCAATTGCGAGCTGCCTCGGTGCGTGGGCAGAGCAGCACAGTGTACGTATTCTCTGCAGCACTGGAGTGTGCGGCACCGTTAATAGCTCCAGAGGAGCTGATGTGCCAGCATTCCTCAGCCGGTGCCAGGAAAGCCGCGCCGAGTACACAGGGAGTTGGCTCCCCTCCGTAATTACATTAAAGGCACTCTCAGGCCTTTCCAGCATTCCCTGACGATGCGCTGCAGTAATACATCATCGGCTTCATTGTCCAAGGGAGACATTGCGGACAGCGGGAGAAATGGGAGGAGGCTCCTATCACAGCCAGCACAGACAACATTATACCCTTGGGGGAATCAACCCCTGCTACATGCCAGTGCATCAGCCCACTGTACCCTTCCTGGCTGCTGCTGAGAGCATCTGAGTAGACTGCATTGGGTGCATAAGGGCCTTCAACTGAGAGTCATCCTATGTTATCCCACCAGAGATGTGGTTTCTATTCTGTATTGTACTGGATGACCTTCTCCAATTTTTCCCACCTGCACAGTGGGGATTATGAAATTGGTCTGAGGGTGCTGAGTAAAGCCTACAAGTCCCTACTGGCCTTGGGCAAATTATTTATTTTCAGTAATTTCAGCAATTTCAGTAATTTCAGTAATTTCAGTAATTTCAGTAATTATTTTAGTAATTCCTGAAGGTTCTATAATAGCTATCTGGTCTATATCTCATCTCCTGCCTAAGATGGGCCCAAAAGACCATCTGCTATAATGGAAAGGGAGATCTCAGACTGAAATTACTATGCCTGCCAGAGTTTTACCTAGTGGGCTAAATATCTCCCCATCACAGCACACAACAATGATGTCTCCTGTTAGCATACTTTGGGACAAAAGGTATCAGGCAGAAAGACACAACAAACAAAGAAAATCAAACCTCAGCAACATGACCTCAACATGCCTCAGAAATGTCTGGAACCTGAAAYCTGACTGCAGGAGCATAGATTTCTTTAGGACCCAGGGAGGTCCYGGGAGAATGGATCCATTCTGGATCGTAGTTCAAGGGCAGCAGGAGAAAGACACCACTAAGTGTGCGTGTCCCCCCAGCATCCTGCCTCTGATACTGTCTGCTACCCAATGCCCAGGGACCACGTACAAGAACGGGGGAAAACATTCCAGCCGACATTCAGATTTCTGCAGAAATGACTTTTTGCCTGAAGAACATTTCCACCAGGCAGAAGACATTTGTCTGGGAGCAYAGGTGCTCCTCCAGGACTTCTGAATATTCAGCTGATCTGTTAGACGTGGCTGAAGCTGTATATTGCCTTGGCATGTACTGGGGAGGACAGCGATGGGCTGATCCTGCTTGCTGTGAGTCAATGAGATGTGCACAAGTGGTGAAATACAGTCACATCCAGCAACCGCCACCCTACGGGTTCYTGGGCTGTTGTGTCAGAGGGGAACCGACACCAGCTAGTGCCATTCCTGGAGGGCCGCCCACAGCGTGCTCTCGTAGTGCTCAGCTTTCCAGGAAAACCAGGTTTCGCTAATGACAACGTGTGTGTGCACTATATTAACAGAGACCACTGTRACAGTAAAAACACTACAGATTGAGGTAGTTTCTAGTAGCAAGGAATAAAAAAACCCCAAAAACCCCCAAACACTTGTTCTTATTTTGAAAGTATGGTCTCCCCATAGGCGATTAAAAGCATTATCAATGAAAGCTTGTCACATCGGCAGCAGGTCTGTGACCAGCAATCTAACAAGCCTCTGCAGCCAGGGCAGCAGCAGCACTTGGTGTGTATATCCAGGCTGAGGTTAAAGAATATGCCTCTACTTAATCCCACACATATCTGATAGAACAAGGACACTCAACAAATCCTGTACTGTAAAGGCCACCGAAACTTGGCCTATCTAAAGACCCATCCCATAACAATTGATTTTCAGAAAAGAAAAGATCAGCTGATTCAGCAACTTCTTGAGATCCTAAGTTTAGGCCAAAAAAGTGGACAGGATGCAAATGCTTATAGTGCCTCTTAAGGCTATTTCTGCAGAACGGAGCAAAGAGCAAGCTCATGAATATGCGGACATACTACCCCAAGCGTTGTTTGGCTGTCAATCCCACTGCAGCTTCACCTCAGAATGTCCACGCTATGCCTACATGGAGCAAAGCTTGGGACACCTACCAAAGGAGTGGACTATGGCATAGTGGGCCCCTCCTGTGTCCCGGATGTATGTACTGTGAAGAAGAGAGCTTTGGGTTTGTGCCAGGATATCTTCCCTTCCAAAGGGTTTGGGATAAAAAAAAAAAAAAGAAAGAAAAAGAAAAAGAAAAAGAAAAAGAAAATGAAAAAGAAAAAAAACCCACTGAGGTGATGGCTGAGTGCGGGCTGAACTTTCCCTGTATGTGTGGCTCAAACTCCCAGTTCCTACAGGCATTGATTATGTTCTTTCCAAGGATATCATTCCTCCCCTTGCCTTTAGGCTCTCCCTTGCCTCAGTGAGACCCTCATTTGCTTGAGGCTAGCATGAACAAGGATGCTGGTGACTCAGTCTGCAMCTCCTCGGGCATCCTGCAAACAGGCTAGCAGGTCAGGGGAAAGCAGAGATAAAATATATTTTATTTTTATATATATATATAAAAAATAAAAAAATATATATTATATATATATATAAATATATAAAATATATTATATACATATATTAGCACTATGATGCCTTCCACGTGTCTCAGCCTCCTGGGTTCTCCTACCCTCTTCCTCAGCCTCGCTGCAGCTCCGACACACCGGTCCTCCTCTGAAAGGTTGCTGTGCTCTTGCCCACCTGCTGGCGCCTGCTGCCCTGCCTGCGAGTCGGGTGGATGYGGCAGAAGGCCCTGCCAGCGCTGARCTGCTGCAGGCCTAGAGCCATCAGGCCTATTTTTGTTGAACGGTGTCCTAAATCAGGGGCTCGGTAATGCCTGGGCTTGTGTACCCTTCTTTATTGGACGAGAACGCGACGCTGTTTATTTGGCGGTAATGATTTGTGACAGTCAGACAGTTGCCTGGCTTGCTGCCCTCTGGGGAAGAGAGAGAGTCTCTCCTCTCCCTGTTCTGGGGCCAAAAACCTCTTTTTTTGCTATTTGTCAGATTCATTAAAGAAGTCTGCCCAGATGGGCTGGTTCAGAACAGCAGGCTGGGGGTGATAGACCCTTTGCTGTCCCAAATGCCCCTTGTAGTAGTAGTGCCCAAAAAGCATTACTATCTCCTAAGACGCTTTTCCCCGGTGAGACCCACAAAACACAGAAATCACTAAAGAGCATGTAAAACTGGAATCCAGCTGCAGGTGCTTTGGGAAAGCTGAGAGATACCCAGAGGACGCACATCTGGAATAGCCATTTTCAAGAGGKGGTTCCTGACCTCTCAGTATTAGAAAGTTGCAGGCTAAGGTTGTAGCCTCACCTCCTAAGCTAATTACCTTCCTTCCCTGGCAACTCTTCTTCACTTTTTGTAATTGTAATCCTGGACATACTTGCTGTCTCTTCAAACGTCAAGCCCCTCAAATCTGACTGCAATTCCTGRTTTGGGCACCTTTTCGTAGCAACAAATTCCTTGGCCCAGTTAACCTCTGAAGGAGGTTTCTCAGTGTCTTATTTTGTCTCCATTTTGAGTTTGCTCGRAATATCCCCTTGATCATTTGCTTTGAGACACAAGACTGATATCCCTGGCACCTCTTCCTCATAGGYGTGTCTCTTTTCAGCGATGGCTGCAGATTGAGTGATGCCTTTGCTCCATGAATCAACGCTCGTTTGACCCATCTAAGGACCCAAATGACTGATTTTAGTGGACAGTGCTGTTCCAGACAAACTACAAASAGAGGCAAAATTAGGCTTAGGAAGATTTCCATGAAAGGCACAGGAAGTGGGATAAAGCAGATTATCCCAGGAAATTATATACCCTACTGCTCCAGCCACAGAGGGGCAAACACGATGGATCTCCTCAGGCTGAATTCTCATATGGAGCAAGCAATGGTGTAAGTTACCCAGTAGATGTATGTTGGACAGAGCAATACAATACAAGTTAGTAGGCAAAGAAAAGAGCCTGGATTAGGTTTTAGAGAAGYGTGTAAGGGACTTAAGAAATGAGTCAGGTGCAGCAATCTGGATCTGTGCAAAACTGTTCCTAGTCACCCAAGCTTTAGCTGGATGTGCTCAGCTCTGCTGCCCATCAGCAGCAGTTTCAAATCAAGCATCCAGAACACAGATAAAGTGAAAGTTAAAGCTACTGGTGAAAACTTTGGTTCAAAYATTGCTTGGCAAAACACAGGAGTATCATTTTCTCAGTCATACCTTCYTCTTTATTGTCTACAGGGCTGGGATGAAGAAGCCCTTTTATATGAAGTGGTTTGAAAAAATCAAAGCAGCGATAACAAGAGTAGGCAACAGCAGCTGGTGGGATACATCATGACAAGGAAAGTAGATATTCTGAGTCTAGGTCTCTGTAGGACATTGCAGGAGGGATTCAGACCATGTAACTTTGCACATCTACAGCTCAGATGTCTAAATTCAGACTCTGCATTCCCTTTTTAGCCAACCAGGAGAAGCAGACACTTTACAGCCATGACTGATCAACTCAATTTTAAATGCCTTTAGGTGAGATGAACCTAAATAATGTCTCCCCTATATTGACAGAATTAACTAGATCTCCACTATCTGGAAAGATATAGAAATATTCCTGCACTGTGGGTGCCTACACAAACCCTGTGCTGAGTCTCTTCGCATCCTCAGTCTCTTTCCTACACAAAAATGTCAATAACAACATTAACATTGGCGTGCTTTTTTGTATTCGGCAGCAATTCTGTGCGCTTGAAGACAACAACTTTAGAAATAGATTCCCAAGAGAAAACCCAGTCAGAAGGATGCCAAACTATTATGTCACTCTTAGGAATCACAAGGCCAAACTGTAGGGAACCACTGGTTTGGGTCTAGGTATAATACTTTAACTCACAGGACTTGCTGCCAGGACTCCTGGGTCCTCCTTTCTTTTCCCTTGCTAGTGGGGCTGTGTTTTTTGACCTTAGGGAAAAAAGCGCGGAGCTAGTTRAAGAGCAATTTGTTCTGCAATAAAAGGAATTGGCACCATTAGGAGTGTTGCTATTTCTTTGTACTTTTGTAGGTTTTCATTACAAAAAAAAAAATATACATACATATAGTGGACTGAGAAATCTGTTTGCCRTGAACTGTTGATTTGCTTTATGTTTCAATTTCCTTTCTCTGTGAGGAGGGAGAAGATTGTTTTCACGCTTTTACAGAAATAAAAAGAAAAAAAACCCAAACCTTTTCTATGAAAACAGTTTTTCAATGAACATTCCTGTTTCATCAAGAAGCCATTTTCCATTGGGAAAAAAATGCTGAGGGAAATGTTCTGACCAGCTGTTACAATGCATTTGCCACCTCAGCAGGGTGCTTCCAATTTTARTTAGTGGTTAGTATAGTAATGTGCTGTGTGATTCTCTGATATGAAATGCTAGTAAAAGATTACTCCAGCTGCCTGTTGGATCCTAGTTTTTCTTCTGTTGCTTCTGTGTCCTGCAGAGGCTTAGCAGTCTCTTGAGATCTGCAGACCTTTAATCATGGTGACCAAAGATAGGCTTTTGATCAACAGCAAAGCAGTACTATGTATGAAGACAAAATCAATTAGCAGATTGCTTTCCCCTCTCCCATTCCATCTAGCAGAGCTTCTGAAATGGATGCAGAGCAGTGCATACATGTCACAATATGGTAGGGAAAAAATGCTAGTGAAGGACCATCACTCTTGTTACTTCACTGCCAGACTTGGCCATTCCCAAGCATTGAGGCTCACCTAGTTGGCTTCTGCCATGTTTYGCTGCATCTGGGTTTGGATCTGACTCATCCATTTCTGAGCACCATGGTCTCTTCCTGCTATGTGATCACTGTGTGCCATAGCTGGCAGGTCACTGTGATCTGCAATTGGCCAACCAGTTGCATCTCACAGCCCAGAGCAGAAATGAGACTGTACTGAGTTTGGTATGATTCAATGCATAAATGCTTCAGATGACAAATGGGGAAGAGACCTATTAGCCAGGCAAGCAACACCTGCRCAAGAGGGGCTGAATCACATTGAAGGAATAAACCAAAACCATCTGAAAGGTGTGAAGAAGGTAGCATGAGAAGAGATATGCAGTTGTCCTGGGGTGAGACCCTGAATGGAAAGGAATTCAGCTAAATGACCCACTGCCCAGCTGCAGCCTATGGCTCAGTCTGGCCCCCATCACATATCCCAGCACACTGGGAGTTTCAAGAGGTGCTTGTTCAGATACAACAAAGAATCTCAGAATCACTCGTGCCCTTCAAGAAACAGCCAGTGAATTTTTTTTGCACAGTAATAGATCAATGGTCCAATGGCACAAGGTGATGAACCGTGCAACCTTGCCCCTGAAATCAAGATTAGGCCTTAAATTATTCTGTGCCAGTCTAAGTGCATACAAATTCTCAGACCCTTCCCCAAAGCGGCATCGGAAGGCATCTCTAGCCCTCCCTTCATCAGCACAAGAACTATTTGAAAATATTTCATCCACATTTCTTTGTGTTAGTGCTTAAGAGAAATGCTCACAGTGAAATCTGGTATTTCTTCAGAAATCAAACATGTGATTCTAAATGTGTTTGGTTTCCAACTTCAACCAGAAAAAAAAAAGACAAAAGAAACTCAGCAAAAATAAAATCAATCTCTTCTCATCTAAAATGTTAACAGGAGGAGGGAGAGTCTATAATTTCCTGATCAGAAACTTATAGAAGTCCTCCAGCTCTAGCGCACTGGTGAGTCAGCTAGATTTGAGCCGGAGTCCCCTCCTCTCCCTGGCAGCCCCCGTTCTGCAAGGCAGCAACAGTAATCCTGGAGGCTTGCCGTATCCAGGGTTGTTCGGAGCTCCCCAATCCATCTCTCACAAAAAGGAGGCACGTTAAGAGTTTTCCACCCACACACCTGAAGGAGCAGCTAGAACCTCACTGGTTTCCAAGCTGCGTGATCACGGAGCCAGTAAGGTCCCATCTGGCTCAATCTGCAAGCCCTGAGAGCCATTCYTTCCTTCCCTGGCTACCTTTTGGGAAGAAGTGTGCGTGGTGCTGAGTGCATGCTTTTCCTCTGCTCTTTCCTAGCCAGCCCAGATGCTCTGACAGCTCCCATCATGGTAGTTGCACAGCACTGACCCCGTTCCTCAGTTCAGATGACTTCAGGGCAGGCGTAAGTAGCCCAGCGGCAGGGAGTTGGGGCACGTGCTGAAGCGAGAGCTCCTTCCCCTGGCACAGCACACGTCACAGGCCTTGCTGGGGCATCAAGAGGTTTCTACTTCTGGGCTGATGTCCAGCTTTCAGAAGAAGAAAGTCACTCTCATTTTGCCAGCGTTAAAACAAACTGTGTGAGGACAGAAATAGAATTGCCCTAATCGAGTCAGCTTTTCTCCCAGTTCCCCGCAGTCCAGGGACACTAGTTCTTYGTTGTCTACTAATTGCTCTCTCCTCTTCTGATTTTCCCCGGTTGTTTCCCGTTTTGCTTTTTAAGGGTGATTTCCCTTGGTTTTCCTCCCTGGAGTTTTAGATCTGAGCCTAGATCCTCTGTCTGCATGTCTATGTGTGTTTGTGTGCACATCTGTGTGTGCATGCCCTTGTGTATGTCTGTATGTGAGCTGGTTTGGTGGGAATCCCTTCCAGGTTCAATCCCTCCAAAGGCTTCCGAGTTCAGAGGAAGGTTGGGCACACACTGCCTAATCAAAGCYTCCGTTCTCTGTGCAGCTGCGGTTAAAAAAAAAAGACCTACAATCTCTTCTGATGCATGAAGAAACAGGATAGTGACAATTCCTGAAATCAAGGCAAACTGGGTACTGAAAGGACTTTGCGGTGTTCGTGTCTGATCGCTGGCTATCCCAGGCATATCACCTATTACAGAAATCAGTCACACTGTTTTAGGTTTCATCCCTGTGACTCTTTACTGGAAGGTTTTCAGGAGCTTCGTACCCTTCTGAGGGATCTCCCTTCTAATTTCTAGCCTAAAGGTATTCCTGTGCACGCTATGCTTTTTTGTCCTGGTGTCAACAATATGTAGTCTAACAATATGCAGGGGTCAACAGGTCAGAATCTTTTGGGGACTGTCTGCATCACCCTTGCTTGGGACATTGCTGGTCTTTGATGGAGTAGAAGTGCATCTTGGCTGTGCAGGACACTAAAAACACTCCCTTCTGGGGAGAAGGATGGGTTTGCTCCTGTTTGCAAGTCAACTAACATGAGAGGGCATGGTGGAGACAGAAGATAATTGAGGATCCAAAACTAGAAGAGAGCAACCAGTCTTCTCTTCCTCACCTCAGCGCAAGGTGGAAGGCAGAGTCAAAGCCAGGTAAGGAAATGCTCTCCTGGGCGTCTCTACACCATGGAACAAGAAGGGATGCCAGTGCATCTGCTGCAGTAAAGCAGAGATTGAGCTAAACTGATGGTGGTCTTACCACTTCAGGCTGTGAAACAGCACAGTCATGGGTGTGCAGTGCTGGCACAGGCTGTTCAACCTCTTTGCACCAAGCCAGCTTGAGCTGTCCCACACCTGCAGTGCAGGTGTTGGTAATGGTGGTAGGGAAACGGAGCACCTGCAATTTTGAAAGAGCTTGGCACACTGAATGCTGCGATCTTGGGAAAATCCAGCCAGGGATCCAGGAATGGAAATTTTTGCATTCTGATGGCAAATCTTACTGAATTGATGAGACAAAGACTGGGCCCTTCTGAAATTTGAGTCTTAAAGTTGCCTTGAAAAATCAGAATAAATTCCTCTTGATATTCTGGCCTGATGCTTTTCAAAAAAAAATCTATTTCCAAGTGCCTTTGAGGGTGCACAAACCATAGGGGAATGTGTGTGTGGGTGAGTGCATGTGTGTATTATTTTCCTCTATTTGCTTTCACACTTGTCTTCACAGTTGTTACTGTGCTTTTGGAAAAAAATCAGACAAATATAAATTGCCAGCAGCCTTTTAAAATAACATTTAGAAAGGATTCGGCTGACTAAATGCAGATGTCTCCATTGGAACTAGTCACCTTGGGCTCTCTTCAGAGAGAGAACTAGTCAAAATAGCCTGTATCTGCATTAATCAAAATAACCTGCACCTGCATAATTATTGCCAGGGAACCTCCCCTCTGCAGGCACTGGGGTGCAATGGTATATACTGTCCCTGGCACAGCTTTGGCTCAGATCTTATCCAAGAGTTTCTGGGCATGGGTTAAGAGCTAGCCATAGGATAGACCCCATTCCCAGTATGCTGCTGGGATGTGGCCACCCTATTCTGGAAGTCAAGAGAGTTTAGCACTACGGGAAGGTCCCAACTGGTGTCCCAGCTAGAGAAGGGGCCCTGGCAGTATGTAGCTTACCAGGAGAGCTGTCTTTCTGTTCACTGGAGTGCCAGGCATGATTTATCTCCTTCTAAAGTAGACACGTAAACAGGGCACATGAATCATGCCTTAAAAGTGCCTGTTTTTCCTCAATGGCTATAAAGGGAGCCTGGGATATGAGCTCAGAGGGAGTGGTTCCCACTGTTGTCATCTAGAGCGAGGTGGGTGAATTTCTCTCCTTCTTCCTGCACCTCTGCATCCTCTCCATGTGTCTTTCTCAGAATAGCTGTTTAAAATAAAGATTTTTTTTTTTTAAACCACCGCTGTCAGGATTTATGAAGTCAACCGGCAAGGCTTACGCAGGGACAGATGTTCCAGATAAGCCATAGCCTCATTAACAAATATTTCAACAAAGTTCCCATTCCAGTACTGTTACTGTTGGAGCCAGAGCTGTGCAGTGGGAAATA
The DNA here is from genome assembly GCF_003343035.1 of Apteryx rowi. Classification (NCBI taxonomy): domain Eukaryota; kingdom Metazoa; phylum Chordata; class Aves; order Apterygiformes; family Apterygidae; genus Apteryx; species Apteryx rowi. The sequence goes on from NW_020451127.1 coordinate 1,333,499, forward strand.
ACAGATCACCTAGCTAGACCTGTTATTTTTTTAATGCTGCTGCTTGCCCAGTGCAACATCCAGTTTACTAATCACCACATTCTCCTGAAAATGACGGTCACCCCTGAGCCTGAAACCCTGTCGCTTTCCCCAGGAAAAATGACTTGCTGATCTCTCTATCCCAGCCAAACTTCCCTGCTACACTGTCATCTCCCTGTGGTCTTTTCAGCATGTACAAAGGCAGATTATCGTTATTTATGAGAAGAACCCCCCCCCCCTAAAAATATTCCAGTGTATTAAAATGCACCAGTTCTCTACATCTGAAAGTTTTGCCAGAAGTTCACTTTGGGTTCAGAAACAAATGAGCCATCAACATGCATCAACAAGCCTGTAAATCAGCTAATGAGTTTGTGTCTTTCTGAAAATAGATTCTTTGTGGGGTGAGGTTGGTGGAGGAATGATGACAAACAGGGCTTGCTTACTGCCGGATTTTGGAGGCTACACTTGCGTGTCAACAAGAAGAAGAAAAGTGGAAAGAATTTTGTTTGAACTGGGATATTGGAGAGCTATGAAAAAGCGCAGGTAAGTGAGACTGAAGCAGGACTCTGGGGTAATGCTTATTTTCAAATGGAAAACAAAACTGGGAAGGGAAAACTGAAGTTCTTCAGCCTTCGTTTATACCAGCAGGTGAACTGGCATTGTCTGGGGGTAAGGTGAGAGAGGGAAAATTGGCTATTTGAGATAAAAGGAATAAGTTTTTCTGACTCTGGAAATCCTCGATCTCTGCCATCAGGGAATACTCTTGATCTTGATGTTTTGACATTTCTTTAAAAATGCTGCCAAAAGCCCTGGGTTCAATATTGCACTGAAACAGGCCATTGCTCCTTTTTTTTCTTCTTCTTCTTCTTTTTTTTTTTTTTGAAAACAGGATACACACATCTTATCATTGGTCTAAGACCTTTTTCTCTCCATCTTTGGCTTCACTGCCTGATGTCCTGCCTTCAACTGCTTTCAAATGTTTCTTCCCCAAGAATCACAAGGTGACCCACTCAATTTGTGTTTGGGGTAATCCTTTCACTTCTCTGCACTGGCCCTGTGCAATCCAATGCCCAGAGATTACCTTTTATCTGGGAGAAACTTCCCACAGCAGGATAACCAAGAACAACAGTGGATTGCCTACCAGAGCTGCCATGTGTAAGTCTAAAGCCAGGGTCATCTGGAGCAGAGCTGTGAAGGTAGCTGCTTTGCACCCTGTCATATTGAACATATCTTGTATGCATTGGCCACAGAATGAGAGCTTCTGAAAAAAAGGGAAAAACCTTGCTGAGATCTCAGTCTCCAGTGTCTTTCCATGTAGTTTGGCAAAGACTTTAGGCCTGAGTATGTTGGCATTGCCACCAAAGCTGTAGTCTCAAGTTGCTGCTGACCTTTCATGGTAGTTGTTCAGCTTGGATTCATCACACATATCTCCAGAGTTGTGACTGACACACCATGACAACCAGACAGTCACCCTAAGCTGACTCCACCACTGGGGAGAGGGTCTTTCCAGTGAGCCATCAGTCCACCCAAGATCTGGAGGTTCCCCTCAATCCATTGGTCATACGCAGGGCCTAGAGCACACAGACCCCCAATTTAGTCACCTCGGACACACCTGAGGTTGGACCAGCTGCCACATACCAGGGAAAAAAGGATATTTATCCACTGCATTTCCAGGACTGATTCTAGAGCTACCCAAACCCCAGCTCACGTAAGAACACGTCATCCATTTGCATCTTCTCTTTGCTGCTTCTTATCCCAAAGCTGGGAAAACTGGTGCTGCATTTCTTTGAGTCTTTCACGCTATTTTTCAGTGCCTACTGAAAAATACTGTTGAGCTGAACGGCTCAAATTCTTCCATCATTGGTTTATTACTAATGAAAAAAAAGAGACACAGCAAATGGACCCAGATTTTCAGCCGATGTAAATCGAGCCATCCCGCTGACGTCAACCAAACTATGCTGGGATAGGATCTCTTACTGAAAGATTCATTCAGAATACCAGTGCTGTCACAATCACAATACACAATTTGTAGCCATTAATATCTAGACAGATATGGATATCAGCGCATGCAAATATCAAATTACTCTTTCCCCAGTTAGAAATACTCAGAGGAGGACTGGCCATTTTGGTGCACACCCCGACCTGTGACTTTTTGACTGATGCATATAAATGTGTCTAGGCCTTAAATTTAGCACGAGACACAGACGATTCTCCATCTGAAAACCCAGATTGGATGCCTTTTGAAAAAGATACAGCCCAGCTCAACTGTGAGAAATGGGCTTTATGCTGGAATAACTGAGTGAAATGCTCTGTCTCATGTTATACAGGAAAGCCTTCTGGCTTTTGTATCTAGGAATAACTCATGCTAACAGCTCATCAGACAGATGGTGGACCTAGTGTAGCCTAGTTTCTTTTGGCCTGACATCTGAGGGACTCCGGATGACCTGCTGCCTAATATGGCTGAATCCAAATTTCAGCCTTCCTTTTGCAGAGTTTAGCAGGGTTCTATTGCTTTCCTCTAACCGATGGCCCATTTTCGCAAAGCCTTTAGGCACTGGCTGGCTTAGGATGTCAACCAAAAGTCAGATTTGTTTAAAATGTTCCAAAAGATTCAAAAGTTGCTTGGGGAGGGGTGAGAGTTACAGATGCACAGGAAAACACATGCATGCGCACACATGTACAAACACAGTGCATGAGCAAATAAATCTTATTTCCTTAGAGGACAAAATTAAAAAAGCATTTTTGGAAGGCTTAAACACTCCTTATGATTCAGGCCTTTAGTCAGGAATTAGAGATTATAAAAAAAAAACTGGGTGTGGGGAGAGATTACGCCATGTATATTTACAACGGTGTTTCTTCTACCTCTTCTGAAACATCCGGTGTTGGCCACTTTGGAGACAGGAATTAGAATAAAAAGACCCCAGCTGGATTCAGTCGAGCGATCCCTCTGTTCTCCTTGTGAGAGTTGCACAGCAAGAGCAATGGCCTCCCATGATTACGGCCACAAGACATTCAGCACTAGAGTCACAGTCTCCTGTCTCCCAATTCAGTTCTACCAATGGCTAATGAGTCCTAATTAGCAGGTAGCAAGAAGGGAAACAGACCTCGGAAGGAGAGAAGGGGAAATGTAGCCCCTGCCATCTGGAAAGCTAGTCACTCAAAAACAAAGACCTGCAACAGGAAACCTCTTCTATCAACAAGGTTGACAGCCTGAGACGGAAGCCAAACATTTTTAGTTATAAGCAGGTTCAAACTTAGTAAAGCAGATGGAAGAGGGATGAAATCAAAACTGAACAGCTTTCAGTTTTCATGCTGGAGAGGACTCAGCTAAGGTTTCTAGGAAATAGGAGGCACCTGGTAAACGTTTACTCGGAATCTCATTATGTTTGCATAATACCTGAGTGGAAAATGGCCACGTTTCCTGTCCCACTTATCTCCCCCCCGGCCCCTTCACCCRTCCTGTGTTGCTAGAGAACAGCTTATCCTTCTCAGTAGTAATGGAGAAAGGAAATTGAGAACAACCTTTTTCATTTCAGGCAGAGGTCCAAGGGCACTTTGCTTCTCCAAGCCAAATGTGATGGTGATTCGATCCATGCTGAAGGATTTAGGCTTCTCTTGAAGCCCCAGAAGAGGGCTATGAGATCATCTCTCTTGGTGGTCTCAGCACACCTRACTGGCATGCATCATGCTAACGAGAAGGATCCTGCATTGAGGGAGCTACTTTCATCCAAGGTGCTTGGCAAGATTTTCTGAACAATTTGTTATGGCGGAAGACTGGTGTCGTGTGGATGCTGCTATGTGTGGGAAATCTGGGACCATGATGTGCAGCAGATAGCACAGGAGGCAAGAAAGAGTGATCCAAGGCCTTGGGGGAACTTAGGAAGGTTTTACTAGTGGGGGACATAATTCTGCTGAATAGTTTTGGCCTTTTGTCTTGCATATGACTTTAATGACAAGCCATCAAGATCTAGGGTTTGTGCTTCCTTTTAAAAACACTAATGCCATAATTCAGACTCCTCTCATCTAACTTTACCTACCACAGCACCTAAATTAGGAACATGGTTTTGTGGCAGCCCCCATCCATGGCCAATGGGAAGGGACAAGCATCTCTGGAGGATGATTCAGCCCATTCCAAGGCATGACTTCTCCCAGAGGAACCTACACTGACTACTGGGAAAGGCTGAGCTGACTAGATCCTAATTTAAGCCTCTTGGATTCCTCTCTACATTGCAGGGTAGAATGTCTTTATGTCCAGAAATGCCCTTCAAGTGGCTGGCTTCAATGGCAAAGCCTTTAGTAAAACACCACTGGCATTCTTTGGCGTATCCCAATGCCACCAGTTTGGGAGGTAAGCCAGCTGGAGGACAAACCACTTGAGGTCATAATGATGCAGCCCCATGTCAGGGAAGAGAGCAGCCCAATGGCCAAGAGTGACATCTTGTCAGAAACTCCCCTCAAGAAAGCATACTTGTGAACATGTCTCCCACTAATGGCTCTCCTTGCAAACCAACAACTTGTTCAGCCTTTTTGCAGCTAAGGAAGTGCTCTGAGGACTATAATGTCTATCAGTGTGGGTTTATGTGTATGAAATAATATATGCTAGCAGAAACCCAGAAGAGACGCATGCAATTTTCATTCCAGAAATTCTGAGCTGAAAATAAGCCAATCATCTCTTGTCCTTACCCACATCCCCTCCTCCAGAATGGACAGCATTATCTACAGACCATTCTTTATTTGTTCCTGACTAGTGCTGTGAAGAAACAACCCCAAGTGTTGCCTGCAATGGGGCAACTGAGATAGTCCTGTTTGAATCCTGATGGGTTTTTGCTTCAAGGGCAGGTATGAACTTCCCTCTTCACCTTTGGGCTTTCTGTTGGTATTTGGATGCAAACAAAATTAACAGCTTGAATTTAAAGTCAGACAAAAGCAACCCGAGCCAGACCTTCTGGGGATGCAGTTCAAACCATCATCACTGGAGTGAGGGGAACCAGCCTGGAGATTATGAGCTCATGTCTTGCCTGGATTAGGGACAAATCCTCAAGGAGACACTGAGTTTTGAATGGCATCCACCCATTTTGTCTTTTTCTCTTTCCATGACAGAAATAACATGAAGCAACTGCGGAGACTCCTCTGGGCCCCAAATAGACTTGCTTGCTAACTCTGCACCAACCTGCCAGGCCCAGACATGCACACTGCTTTTCCACACCATTCTCCAGTGGCTTCTAAAACAGAGCATGGTAAGTGCCATAGTTACAAGCTATTTAAAAAGATGCTACCCATTCTCTGTCCTCCCACGTGTTGTCTCCTAGAGGGCACAAAAGGTTAAGGGAACTTGGAAAATGTTTCAGCGAACCTGGCTGGAGTTTAGAGTTTGTAACAGAACCTGAAGATGAGTGAGCTGCCTGGGTTGGATTTTGTTCCAAATGGCTGCATATGGTTCCCCAGTGCTGGGACATGACACCAAGTGACTTGTCTGATTCTGGGCAGATGTCCTGCTGAGCTGGAGGCATTTCAGTGCAAAGCTGATTCCTGTGCTTTAAAGGGCAACATCTTACTTGAGCTACAACCTCAGAGCCTTTGGCCCTGGCATACATGAGTCTTAGTCCTCTGTGAACAGCACAAGGGTCTGAGGTGTACCAGCAACCAGCTGCCCAAAAGCAAAAATCAAGGCTGAGACAATCACACCATTGTTTCCTGGGCTGGTGGGTAGGACTGTCTAATTTTGGGACCCAGTATTTTCAACCATCCCTGAGCCAACCATACCATGTACTAGCCACAGAGGCACTCACGTGAACAGGGGTAGCACCTCCTGGCAATGTAAAGGAACTGTTCAGCCCCTGATGTAGCTGGGGACAGAAAAGGATGGAAAGGAAAAGTTTGGTGGGAAAGAAGAGAGGAGAACAACGTTGAGGAGCACTGGGAAAAGGGAGGAGAGCCATAAAGCTAGGAAAGAGGTGAATTAAAAGAAGATAGAGGAAGGGATGAGGGGAAGAAACATTCTGTATAGTCCCACAGCTCAGGAAAACAGCTAGGAACAAGAATTGCTTCTCTCCGACACACACTTACTGCGTGACCACGGGCACCTCCCTTCTTCTCCCTGGAGCCTGCTTTTCCACTCTTTTGCCTGCCTTAGCTTTTAAGTCTGTAAACCCTCCAGAGTAAAAAGAGCATGCAAAATTGGCCAGCTCTGAGGAGCTCAGCCTCCTCTGGAAATGCTAATCAGGAGAAGATGTGGAGGAGGAGAATAAGTAAATAAATAAATAGAGTAGCCAAATCAAGAGGAGGTGAGGCAGAGAAGTTTTGATTTCAGTTTTGACACTGTGCCCTGAGCCCTTGGTATCTCTCTCTGTATCCTGAGAAGGCAATGGATTTGTCACAGCTGTATATTCACTGCTCCCTCCTGGTTTTGTTTAGCCATAAGTGAGTATGTGCGCGTGTGCAAGAGGTGGAGCTGCAGACCGACCTTAACCCTGTACTTTTCTCAATTGGAAACAAATGGAAGCTCTCCGTTTTCCATTCACTGGTTTTATAACAGTTTGAAATTAGACTGATGAGGTGTTTCCTTGCCAGCATCATCTATCTTGGGCTAATTATACAGGCGGTGCTAATTGCAGGACCCAACCTATACAACCACAGCATTCCTCTTCTGCGCTTCTAGGGGGAAACGTAGGGGGGAACCCATGCTCCTGCTCATTCCATCTCTCCTTCTCACTCTCTGTCTCTCTCTCTGGGTGATTCTGAAATGATAATTAAAGGATTGCGAAGAGAAGGGAACCTGGCAGAGAAAGAGCATTCCAGGCTCTGGAAAAGAGCCATGGGTCTGGAGCTTGGCTAAAAAAGCACAGGGGGAAAAAAAAAGCTGGAGAGAGAAAAGCAATCCAGTGAAATCAAGGCAAAGCGAGAAGCAGCAGGTCTTGCAATACTTTCTCCTTGGTGGTGAAGTGACTGGGAAGGCATTCACTTCTCTAATGTAGCTTGAAACACTAGGGGCCGTGAGAGGCACAATATATCCAGCTCTGGCAAAGATGTCTCCGGAGGCAAAGCAGGGTTAGGTCCCCCCTCTTACAGCAAAGCAGCTGAGGTGCAGATGAAAGCTAAGTGACACCACCAAGCCTATCCAGAAAGCCTGGCCAAGGCAGAATCTTAACCCCCATCTAAACCTGAAGTTTGTGCTGGGAGGTGGGGACCCAGCCCACCTCCCTCCTTCCCAGCTAATCCCACACCTGCATGGGATGCAGAAGGACAGGCGGACAGGCTTCAGCTGTGTCCTTACTTCCCTCCTTGAGACCGCAGTGGGGAATAGGGGCCGTTGTTGGGCTGGGGTGTATGCAACGCAAAGGAAAACGACGGCTCCAGCCTGCAAACAAGACACCTATAAAACTCCTGCTAACATAAGTAATAATTGAATGGAGGAATGGCTGTGAAACACTATCAGACTTCATGCAACCTCCAGAGCCATGGGTCCTAAAATGACAGGTGACTAGTAACGTAGGCAGGAAAAGAGGGAAGGATCACTCCCCAAAATTCCATTTTTTATTCCTTTTCCTAAGCATCTGCTCTTAGCCACTATGGGAAAAAGGACAGGGGTCGGATAGACTTTTGGTCTGATCCTGACTGGCTTTTCTTAAGTTCATCTATAGCCGGAGTGATTGTGGTCTCCCAGATGAAAGACAAGCTTAGTAAAGTCAAAGTTGCTTGATAAAGAGTTGGATATATAGATCTACAGATGGAAAGCCTTCAGATGTGTCTCCTTCTTCGACACCTGGACTCAATATCTCTATTTACATTGGCAAAATGAAACCAACCAGGGCTCTTTCTCTGGCCCTGTCACTTCTGCTCTGCCCCAGGACCTTCCCCATCCCAGGGCTGTGATTATCCGCACCGCTGAGTGGTGAGCACTCTTCCCAGCTAACTCAGTCCTGTTAGCTCCCTCAGAGACAGGGCACATCTCCGGGCCCATTCCCAGGTAGAAATACGGAGGGCATCGCCAGACCTGACTCCCACCAGTCCCTCAGTTCATCTCAGCACCCTGAGGCATGGGGGCCTGGAGGAGATCCAGGGCTAGTCTGCCAGTGGCCACAATCCCTAAGCCACTAGCCCTGCTCTGCTGGAGACTGCTAGCCCTAGTTGGGAGCCAGTCAGTGCTCCCGCCTCACCGTCCCTCTTTTCTTTTGGAGAATGGGCCATGGCCATGCAGCAAAGGGATGGAGGAATTTCCCTGGCTTGTGCCTCTGCTCCTACGGCTCCTGACTGCAGCCAGCCAACATAGTGGGATGGATCGAGATGTTTGCTGCCATCTACGGCCAACAATAAAGAATGCAAAAGCAGGTAGAGAGCTGGGGCCTGGTTGCAGCCTGGACTTTCCTCAGAGCTGTGTCTCTTCAGGGGCACTTCTCTCCCATGGGCCAAAGCCAGGCAGGGGGAAGGCTACGGAGGGCAAAGGGAGGTGCTGTCTGAAACAGACTGTCCTTATGGTGGTGGTTCTTGTGCTTTCACAGCACAGTCGCTCCACAGAGGGGAAAACAACTTCTGTCCTGGGATTCACATGAGACTGGAGCTCTGTCAGCTGTTTGACTAAGAGCCCACTAGAAATAGCCACTAAATGCAGAGGCAGAGAGAAACTGCAGGAACTTGTTGTGGCAGCCTGGCCACTGGGAATGATGCTGCACAGCTGCCCGACAGCCAGGCATTTCCTTCAGCCGAGAGGAGCAGCACACATATGCACATGCATACACACATGCACATCCTTCGCAGTGCAGAAAACCTTTGGTTGACATTTCTCCCCTTCCTCATTTCTTACTCTCTCCCTTTTTCACCCTGGTATCTCCAGAGCAGATGTCTGGAGAATAGCCAACACCAATTTTTGGGACTGTCATTGCCTCAGCACCCCAAAAGCCTCAGATAGATGTTTCAAACACATGTGCATGGTTTTAAGATGGTCATTTTGTCCTGGAGGGCTTGACACCAGATCACATATCATCTCTACGTCCTCTTTGTGTTCCTACCGGATCAGCTGCAACCAGTGTTTTGGCACAGCACCAATTTCTGTGCTCTGACTCGTGCAGAAATGCAGGTGCTTGGTCCTCCCTGGCTGCTTGGGGGTGTTGAAGGTCACAGATCCAGGATTAATGATTCTAGCATGACTAGGAGAGACCTGGTTGTTCAGAACAGCTTGCACTTTTGTAGCAATTGTTTAGCAAGTGTTGCTTTGATCCTTTAACCTGTGCAACACAAAGGAGGTGCCCGCTCCTCGGAGGGTTTTCTTTGCCAGCGTGCTGGGCACATCCAGACACTGGGTCTTAGAGCATGGGATGTGCATCTGGGTTACAGACAGAAACTGCTGGAGATCTGGATCTTCTAGCAAGGTCCGTCTGAACACTAGACCATATATGCCCAGTTGAAGCACAGTACTGAAGCGCCATGACCCCTTACGATGAATGCAGCTGGCTGAAGGTTTGCTGTCCATTGAAACTCAGAGATGCAAGTGATCCTGACAGTGCTGTGGATCTGCTCAAGAGCCCACAGGCAACTTATGGCAAAGCAATAATGCTAAGCAAATAACTGCTTCACTAGGCCATTACTCAAGCATCCAGGACAAACTCCCTTTCTGAATTGCAGCACAAAGCAGAGGTCATGCTAGCCCCCATGTTGTATCTCACCATCCATGTCTTACCTTATTGGAAAGGCTTTAGTGTAGTCTATTTTTCCCAATACAGAGTATATAAAACCCATCAGGTCTCACATTTGACATCAATGCACTCCCTGGGCTGGTGTATCACCTGGAGGATGATACAAAGCACCAGCACAGGAGAGACACACACTGGGTGAGGATCTTCACCAGACTAACTGGAGATAATCAGATGAGGAAACAGGCACTTTTAGGGCAGGATTCCTCTGACCTACTTTATATGTCTCCTTTTAACTGCACCCGGATTAGACTGGTGCCCTCCCCATTGATAAGGGGAGCCAAACTGGTGCAAGTGGAGATATCTGCATTGTAGACACAGGGGGATGTGAGACTGAGGCCCTTCCACTCAGAAGTATGTTACATCAAGCCAGCAAGGCTGATACAAAATCCAGTGACTGATGGGGGTGTCCGCAGCAACGGACTGGTGGCCAATTCTCAGGCACACCCTGTAAGCGGCCCTGCAACCAGAAGACCCCTTGACTGACTCACTTCAACAGTTTCGTGGCTTCTGTGAGCACTGGAGAAAAAGCCTTGGAGGGTGACTTGCTAATATATCACTTCTGCCTGGTAGTCCAGCTCACTCCCTCTGACTGCTCTGACTTTCCAAAAATGCCCTTGGACCAGAAGGGTTGACAACCAGGTGAACCAAGCACTCCCATCTAAGCATCATTTTCCCTAGACAGTACAGCAAAGAGGTGACAGGCAAGTTTAAAAGATGGAGAAGACAAATCGCTGTTATGTGCTGGGCTCTGGACAAACCGTGGGACAGCCTGAGGGAAAGACAAATGTTTCAGATAAGGAAGAACAGATCACAGGGGACCAGGGACAACTTTGGGCAGGCTGTGAGAACCTGCGTGGGCACAAGGTGCTCGGCCCACATCTTATCCTTTGCTTGACCTTGGATTGTCCTTGTGTTTAATATTGGAAGAAAAGAGAGGGCTTGCCTAGCGTTTGAGCTAGTTACTTGAAATGGTATGCAATGAGCCCTTGGACACTCAGTGTCCCAGCTCCTTGGGCTGTGAAGAGGTGCAGGAGACAGATCAGACTGTAGCTACAGCTACAGGTTGGCTGCTCCTGGGAAAATGGAAACAGAAAATTTGGTATCTGATCACGCAGAGCCTGAAGGTTTGTAACTGGCATGCCATGAACTGCCCGGTACTTCAGGACTGCAGAGCACATCTRCTTTGGCAGCAGAGTACAGAGTGTGTGTGGGCCGGTGGCTGGGGTGCACCTCACTTTGCTTTAGGCACCTGCAATGAAGACACCTTCAGCTTAGCTGGTCTCCCTGGGTTCCTCTAGAGCTTGTGATGGGAACAGATGCGTTCTGCCCTATTTTCAGTGCTGAGATTAGGCTGAACTGAGCAGCATGTTGGACTGTACTGGCTCTACTGACTACATCTTCACTGTCTCTGGGAGGCACCAGTTCTCATGAAGATGTCTTCAGAGAGTCAGATGAATCCTACCCTTGCAGCTCTGTCTGCACAGCAACTAAACAGCCTTGAGACAATTATCTTGCCTGTTTATTAGTGCACAGGTAACCACAATTTCCAGGTCCCTTCCTCTTTTCCTGTCATTTGGCTACCCTCTCCTGGTTCTGTGATTGGTGCTGTTATTGTGCATCAAGGGCAAGCTTTCTAGCTTCCTCTTCAGATACCATCGCTCTGTGTACCAGGGAGGGTGGCAACTACCCCAGACCCACAGTGGAGGGTCCCACAGTGGCTGAAACCCTCCTTGCTACATCCTTGGGCCTTCTAGAAACATCACTTGCCCCCCTCACCTGCCCCAAATCCCACCGTGGCGACTGCAGCTATTCAGTGGATCACATGCTAAGCTTATCAGCAGGGTCCAGGCAGTGGAGACCAGCAGCAGCAGGAAAGTCATGAGTCCAGGACACACAATGTTAGTTGGGAGGGAATGGAATGACAGGTAAAGAGAGGCACAGATGTCCTGTCCTCTGAGTGACAGCTGTTCCTCAGTCCCTCTGAGAGCACAGACGATGCACATGACTTTCTGAGGGCACAATCCTTCCATTGACTACACCCACTCCAGTAAAAACACAACTGTGAGATGCACTGAAGTCTCCTACAAAGAGGAGAAACTGAAGGACTGGAGGACTACAGTGCTTTTCTTAGCCTACCACAAGAGTATCTCCTCATCCTCCTTCAGTGGATCAGCTTTTTCCTCTTTCAGACGGCCATTTCATTCCCACCCAGATTTCTCACCACTCTCTGCCTCTCCAGGACCCCACAAGCCACCTGTCCTTTGCAAAGACATGGACCATGCAGCCCATCCCCAGCACCTTGGAGGGCTGGGCCATGCCTGAAGTGTGAAAGTTCCCTCCCATTCACTGCAAGGCAGAAATTTGAAGCAATGAGTTCCTTATGCTCTTGGTCTCCAGCCTTTTTCCCTCCCATTTGCCCAAAAGCCATTGGATGAAGCCAACAGCATGGCCTAACCCAGAAGGAATGCATTCATGCTGTACATGAGGTACATGTACAATGTACATTTGCAGCTCACAAATAAATGTTTGTGTTGGTTTCTGAGACAAAGTGGTAAACAAAGATGTTGGGGGCTGCTCCTGCCTTCTTTGAGATGAGAAAGAGAAGGTTGCAATGGGCCAGGACTGACCTGACATTTGGAAATGCAGCTGGGGTCATTGCATTGGCCTTTTGGTTCTCTACTTTTCCTGCTTCAGTTGTTTCTATGATGGAGTTTAAGCTTGATTCAACCTGCCAGGGGTACTGTGGTCTTTCTCTGATGCTGATTCCCTCTTTGATCCTAGCCAAGTCATCTAGTTTTATGGTGTTTGAGGTCCGTGTGGTAGCAGTGCCTTGTCTGTTGGGAAGGAGAAACCCAGAGAATACAGAGGTACAATCCTCCTTGGCGTTGCCATGTGCTGAATCAGAGCATAGGATAGAGCCACAGCATGCAGCTCCATCTGGGGAGTGTGCTTTCTATGCAGCCACTGATAAAATCCCAGTGGTGGCACAGCCCCAGTTGCTGGGCTGGGGCAGCTGTCCTGATCCCGAGATGCCAAAATCAGCTGGTGTGAGGGTATCTTTGAGAAACCCATGTATCCACAAGGAATCAGACCCTGGGATCCGGTTAGGGCTCTCTCTCACTCTTTGGATGGCTATGGGTTAGGAGGCCCTTTGTAAATGAATGGAAGCACTGGGCTGAATTAACTGTTCTTGGCTTCACTATTGCCATCTGGGATTTCTCTCCTTCACTGTGTGAACACTAAATACATCCAAGGAACTATAAGTCCAGCCCTTCTAGGAGGTGCTCACGTTAAGGTTTGGGCACATGCAAAAACTTGGGGACAGAGGGAAAACGTTCACTTTGTATCAGACATCTAAAAACTCAAAGAGATTTAATAAAGACAAAAAGTCCACCTAGACAGCATTTCCAGGAGGCACAGTGAAACACAGAGCTCATTGCAGCCTGTTTCTCATTTATCTTGTGGTGTAGCCTGACAGAAAGTCAGCCTTGCTGCTGCTGAAGGTGAGAGGCCAGCTTCCCCCCATTCCCAAGGTTTCCCTTTTGGCCAGATACTTCTGCACCCTTAACTGTGTCAGCTATGACACTTCTGACAAATCAGTTCCGCTCATGGATCCAGAAGAAACACAGTCTCTCTTTTGCTCTCCTTTATATGGAAGGTTTATTTTTAAATCAGTGGATTGGCTCACGATACAGTCATACTGCCTGCAACATCAGCCCTGAGGAGGAGGCTAATCGGAAGGGAAGAGTGGTTGCCTCTTTTTAGTAGAAAATTGGCTTTAGATTAGCTTAGTTGTATTAGCAAGTCACACTCTCTGGACCTATTTYGTTTTCTGAGCCTTAAAGACCTGATCCTCCCCGAAACCAGTATAGACACTTTTCCTCTGATCGCTAAGGTGCAACACAAAGAGGTGACAGCGTTGCACTCAGAGCAATAATGTCATACTCTGTCCTCCTCAAGCTCTYCTTCACTTTCTGAAAGGTGAACATTTCTCCATCTTTTCTTCTGTGCTGAAAATATGTGGAAGTGCCATGCCTGATGTAAGAATGGAAGCGTGGCTGTGTTGGGTCCACTAAACTCATTAATCTCCCTCAAACCACGGCCAATAGTGAATGCTTGGAAAAGACTGCAAGAACAGGATGATTGTACATAAGGCTTTCTCCTAAAAYTATTCCAGCCTCCACTGACTTGCAGCCAAGGGACTTCCTGAGCCAGACACAGTTACTAAGCATTTACCAACACTCCATGCATTTCTCTTCCAAGGACTTGCTCAGTCTCCCCTTAAGCCCATGCAAACTTCTAGCACCCACAAAATCCTGCAGAAAGGAGTTCCACAGATTAAGTACACACTGGTTGAAGAATGTCCTCCTTTTGTTTCCTTCCTAATTTCATTTTGTTCTTGCACTGTGAGACAATGAACACCCCACCACCCCTGAGCACACAGGATTTCACGGCCTTCATAACTGCACCCAAGTCTCATGCCAGTGATGCCCATGTCTTGCTCCCCTCCTGTATCTCAGACCTGTCGCCTCTCTGTGTTGCATCCTGTCTCAAACTACCTAGTGCAGCTAAGTCAGAGAGTCCCTGGGAAAACCKGGGTTCAATCATAGAGTTCAACCCATAGACCCATGGAATGAGAGAGAGGCTTCAGCACTGCACTATAGACACAGGGTCTTGGGGGTGGGTGGAGGTCCCTCCAGAAGACACACACCCCCATAGCACCCATGTCATATGTCTCTTCCCCACATGTGGAAAGCATCTTCCACCAGGAACCTGACTACCTCAGACACTGACAAAGGAGGTTTGGATCAGACCTGGCTTTTCACACACCAGGGACTTGCCACAACTGTGTCCCCAGGCCGCTGGGTGCGGGTGCTTATTCAAGGACATTTTGAATGTCCTGATCTGTTTGTGCACAGGTGCCTGAACGTGTGCTAGTCTGCTGTGTCCATGCAWTGCTCAGGGTGTTTGCATCCCCCTGTGCCTGAAACATGTGCCTGGAGAGAGTGCCAATGTGCCAGGGAGCACACACATGCCGCGTGAGCGTTGGGCTGCCTGCGAGCGTCTGGAAGCTGAGCGAACGAGCGCGGGATGCCTCCCTCCCTCCCTGTGAGGCAGGAGAAAGCATTCCCAGTGTGGATGGCCACTGCTAATGGCCCAGGAATCCTCAATGCAGCTGTTTGTTCTGGCACGGGCGCAGCGAGGTCCTGAAGTCAGTTGAACCGCATCGACTTCCCTGCCAGGGTCAGATTTCAGAGGTATGCGATTGGGGATGCCCCCACTGAATGGTTCCAGCACCTGGCCTCCGCCCCCTTCCCTGAGTTTGCAATCATTTCTGAGCGAGGGAAACCTAAGCCTTTTCAACACGGGAGGGAGAGCGCAGCCGCCAGACAAGTGATTTACAGCCCTGTGAAATCCCATCATCCAGCCAGCCCACAAGGCAACAGTGCTCCTATTGTGATAGCCAGTTTGGTGATAGCAGAGAGCCACTGGGTCAGTCCCTCTTCCTCTGCTCCCTTCCTCCACTTCCCCTCCTCAAACCCGGGTCCCATGGCCCTGTGACCCTCTGACATCTGCAAGACTTGTGTGGCAAAGCACATCGATGAGAACCCCAAGGAGATGCCATGGTCCAGGCAGCAGGCAGCAGGTTTGGCTGGATCTTTCAGAGCCAGCTCCAAAGTGTGTGGGGAACWTGCTGTTTCTCCCCAGAAATGAGAGAAATAGAAACCAGAATGGGGTGGCAGGGTTATCAAATCCAGCCCTCCACAGCCCCAATGAAACACACTGGGCAGCCTTACTCTGCGGTCATTCCAGCTCTGTTCAGCCCATCTAGTGGAGAAGTATGAGTCAAGAATATATTTGGTGGAGAAAGACAGGCTTTTCCAGATGGCCACTGAGCCCTCCTCACAACATCCCGTGGCAAGGAGTCTCATACGTTAACTCCCCACTGTGTGAAGTTTTGCACATTGAGCTTCAAATAGTGACATCCACCCACACCTCAGACCTTAGAAGAGCTGAAAGATTGTTTGGTGGTGCCTTGCTCTCTGCTCTAACTGCCGAGACATCCTGGTGTGCTCAGATTCCTGTCAGCTGTCTCATTCTCCTGTCCGGGTGAAATGAGTTGGGGCTGTTTAGTCCCAAAAGTCAAATGGAGTTCAGTGACAAATCTGGGCACAGCAGGGAACATGCTGAGAAATGAAACAGCTCTGAAGAGATGTCTGCACTGGGGACAGCCAGGAATGCCAGTGTGTTTCCAGGGCTCACATACATATGACTTTGAACAGAGATTCCCTAGCTGCCTAGGGTAGAGAAGCGCATACTGAAGAGCCCCTAGTAGATCTGTGGCACAGTCAGATACCCCATTGACCTGTCTTGATGCTTGACATGCAAAGCTTTGCATGAGGTATAGTAAAGCTGGTGAACTTCTCACTGAAAAACATTGTGGATGCTAAAAGTCGAAGGGAAGGCTGGGCAGATTAAAAGACAAAATCCACTCAGGTTCAGTGGAAACTTTCTGTCAGTGGATACTTTCTGTCCTACAGAAAGTATCTAAAAGTTAGATGACTCAATCTGAGCTAGTCTCTGTAGGCTCCTTTCAGTCAGCAGGGAGAAACCCATGCCTGCTGAGGGCAACTCAGTTTAGGAGAGGTTCTGATAACTGGATATTCTCTCCATGGCCTATGGATGCGTGAGCTGGAGTGACTGGCTCGGATGGAGATGCCCATCTTTTYGACATCTACAGTGAGAGAAGTGCCTTAGCTTAAAAGACAATTTTATGAGAGAGAGACTGAAGCATGGAGAGACATAKGGAGCCTCCAGTACCGCAGGGATTGTACAGTGGATTGCAAGATGAGTAAAGAGCCCCCAAAAAATAAAAACCCAAATAATTTTGCACTGCAAAGAGAGGCAGAACTCCCACCAGATACAAGCCAGGGGCAGCTTCTTGCAATCTGACAGGCTGTCCCTTGCATCTTACCTGCTAAGTTCTGCTGGGCTGCCCTGCTCTGCTGGSCTGGTGCTCTAGGTCCCCACACTGCTCTTTGGGGTCACTACTGAAATAGGTACTTCTTATTTAACCACATACCAGATGCACAGTGAATCCATCCTCTGAGCCGGGTTTGGTTCGAACCGTTAAGTTTTCTCTAGTGTCTGGGCCGCCCACGTGCGTGCGGGAGCTTTCCTGTTTACAAGAAAACATTTCATGGAGGGTTTGAAGGTGTATTTCGGTCAGAAACTGCAGCAGCCTCTYGAACCGTACTGCTCCCTCTCCTTCCTTTTCCCCACCTCCCTGCCCTCATGCTGGGTGTGCATTACGGGCCTCAGAAGGTCTGCAGAGCTGATCARTCCTGCTTCATAAATATTTTACTGACTACCTAAATATGCATCGAAGAGAATCTTGTCAACAGATCAGAATCCTGTCGCCAGACAATAATGTTGTGCTRTGAGAACGATGCCCAGACAAAGCTCCTGAGACACTGTCTGGGGAGCAAGAGACAGCCTTTCTGCGGTGGCGACGATGTCTATTTATTACACCGTGGAGGGAAGCGAAGTGGAGTGGCTTGTGGCAAGGGAGGATTGCAGCCAACAGGGCCAGGTCCCCTCCTGCCATCACTGCTACTTGTCACTGCACAGTCAGGGCTTGTCATCCTTCCTCAGCAGATTTAACCAGCTCTCTTTCTGTTGATAGTGAAAGGCAGGAAGGGATGAGGAGACCCTGGTGAAGGCTGTAGCAAGGCTTTAAGTTCAGCTGATGCTATGTCCTACACCTCTCGTCACTTGAGACAGGCATAAGAGACTCACAGCATCTGTCCATCCTTTCCCCTCTGACCTGCCCTCATTAACCCCTCCTTCAGCAAGACCTGGACCTTCCCAGCATGGTGGGTTTGAATGGAGAGGGAAAGATCCATGAGAAGGACCACAACTCCCAGCTGGGGAGATTGGATCCCCCTTGGGGCTTCATATTCAACATGCACCCTCCTCTGCAGAGGGGGCTGATGCCCTAGACATGCCCCATCCTCACCCTGATGCATGGGACATCACTGTGTGGGAGAAAAAGGAACTTGCATGGGCTACATCTCCCAAGTTCCAGTCATGTCCCATAACCACTGACCGAATTTCCTCTTCTACCTCCGGCCTGCTGGAGGGCAGTCTAATCTCACACTAAGCGCAATTGTGGTTTTTGCAGTGGTTCATAACTGTAAGATGAAGAAAGACTCTTTCTGAGCCTTTCCTCCAGGCTTCTGAATGACCCAGGAGACACAGTGTCCCCAAATGAYGTTGCCTTTGTCTTTGGAGCAGGCCCCAGACATCATCCTCCCAGATACCTCCAGGATGAGGAGGAAAAGATCCAGCCTGAAACACAATCACTGTCAAACTAAGCCTTTCCTGTTGAACCCACCGCAGGATTTTTCTGGTCCTGGTATTGCTGAAGCTCTGCATAAGCCTGAGACCGAAACATTCTGCGTGGAGGGAAGTGCTTGCCAAGCACACTTGTTCCACTGATCCTTCCAGGCTGCCGGTTATGCCATGTGAGCTGAGTATTGACTATGGGCTGTTGGTCTGTGCACGCTGTGTATGTGCACRTAATACCTCTTGCAGCAGGTTGTCTTTGCATGGAGGTGAACCTCTTCCTAAGAACTTTGTGAGACAGCAGGAAATCCCGAGAGTTGTTGAGGGACCATAAGTTTTTGATGGCTGCAGACCCACCAGGAAAGCATTTGCCCCCTTCTTCTTGTAGCTGACCAAAACTGTTTGCAGAGTTGGTGAGGGTCTGAATTTTAAAGTGCATGGCATAAAAATGTCACTGCAACACAAAAAGGTGTGACTTTATTGCTCCATCTCTGCTGCAGGGCCAATTCCATTTACCAACTTGGTGACTTTTACAAGAAAATAATATGCTCTTTTCCTGCAAGGCACAYAGAAAAATATGGTATCAGGGCTGTCGTTATTTCCTTCCCTTCCGGGTATTAGCAAATGAGTCTGTCTCTTTCCAGTCCTCTGCCTCTTTTAGGTTTACACTATTAGATAAACCCATGGTAGAAGGAAAGGAAATTGAATTAAAAATTGATCTGTTCTACCTCCGGGGAGCTCTATGAAAGGCAGAGTCCCAACATTTCCTGGGTAGAACAGGAGGAAGGAGAAATAATAACCCTTAAAAAGGAGGAAAAGAGAGGCGGGAGCATTAATTGGACTAAAAATACACGTCACAGTACCTATCTATGTACTTATTTAGTTGATAACAAGATAGACGAAGCATAAGAATACTCAGAAACATGACAGATGACATTTCTAAAATATACTAGTGACTGAGGGAGCAGAACTGGAATGGTTTTAGAAGTGGCTGATTCTTGGGGGTCAAGTGGCTCGGTCATGTAGATTCACACATAAGTAATAATGGCCCACATTTAAAAAAAAATATCTAGTATTTTGGGGTCTCAACTTGCACCACTTTTAGAGGGCCCAAGTCTCTGAGGATCCATGTGTACATCTGAAGGATGCGGATCAGCATATTCGGGAAATTAGGTCCAGATTCAGAGAATATAAATGTCCTAGCTGTCCTCTTCAGACCGTCTGCCTCTAGTGCAAACTGAGGTTGAACCTAGCCACTGCTGCGTTCATGCATCCGGCTCACACAGGCCAGTCCTCTGCAGTGACACTATGTGCCGACGCAGAAATTCAGAACGCGGCGCATATATAAACACGCTGTAAAACACTACCAGTACAGTAAACATAGTGAAGATTATAGTGAGTGATTCGGTTGGCCTGTGTTAGCTGCTTTGCAGTGCTCCTGTGATGCAAAGCAGCTGTCAGCTTGGTTTATTCCTGTGAACAACTGTCTCGTATTAGCCAAGCTTTGCCTTTGGGTCTGAGCACACTTGGGAATCCTCTCCATTTGAGTGCACCATAGATGCGCGTATATGTGCTCAGGACACTGAAGGATGTCTTCGAGACTCAGGCATGCTGTGCAAGTGCCTGGCAGCTACGGGCTGTGAATAAGAAACCTGTTGAACTGAAGCCAGCTGTGGAGAATGTAATTACACAGTTAAACTCAGAGGCCGCTGACRGTTACATAACAAAGGAAGCCCGGCCTTGCTGGAGGCAAATTGCTTTTGTTCTGCTTGAGAAAGGAAGGTTTTGTTGACAGCTTGGATATCTTCTTTTAGACAGGAACACTGAGACTGAGTCACCCGGGTAAATGACAACAATGTCTTACTCCATTAGATRACTCTTTCCAGATTGAAGGACTTCCCCGTCTTAGAGGACTGCCATTCTGGGCTGGGCCATTAAAACAGCAAGTCAGCTTATCCTATCCTCAAGTCATCACCATCATCGGAAAAAACTTCTAGGAAGAGCACATTAAAAATGCAGTGATTCATTAGGACACACTATTTGTTTCCTCCTCTCCTTCCTGGAAGGAAAAACGTATGCACCAGAGCTGATTGCTTTAGAGTTTCTGAATATCCTGATCATCAGATTTATTTAACCTAACCTCTGTTGGGAAGTTACTTTACAGAAGGCAGATAAAAATAAAAAGGTCTGGGGTACAGAGAAGAAGGTGGAGGTGATGGGCTGGATGGTCTTTGGGAAATTCAGGCCATCACAGAACTGTTAGAAAAAGGAAGAAAGGTCTTCTGCAAAGGACCATGTCTATTTTCTTACTCAAATGCTGGATTAGCTATTGCAATTGCTTAGGAGAGGTGTTGTCTGAGCTGTTTTAAAAACTCTTAGTGACAGAGAATGTGTCCTTTCCTGAGACACTTTATTCCACTGCCCTGCTGCCCTCAGTCAGAAAGCTTCTCCTGATGTTTAAYGCGATCTACTTTGCTGTTATCTAAGGTCATAACCTCCTATCCCTGCGGGACATGAGGAACATATTTTTTTCCCTTCCTCTGTGCAGAAGCCTTTTATGTCTCGGAAGACTGTAATCATGTGTCCCCTTGATCTTCTCCAGACTAGACGCCTTCTCTCCTTCTGCCTTGCCTCACAGATCATGTGTTCTCGGTCACTCTTGGGGCAGCTCAAGACAGAGCTGTGTGTCTGCTCGGATGACCTTTGTACTTGTTAGAAGGAGTTTTAAAGAAGCCAAGGAATGTTGTTATTATTAAGGTCTTCATCCAAAGTTAAAGATTTCTCCCAAATCCTGGGCCAAGGCTGTGGAGCCTCCAGAAGGAAAGGATCAAGGTCTCAAACTTGAATCCAGGCAGGCAGCATAAAAAGCAGAGGACCTGTGCTTTGACCAGCCTTTGATGCCAAGGACAGCCTTGCCTTGTTCTGCAGTAGCTGGAGTTTCAGTCAGATGCTGGAAGGATTTCTCTAGAATACAGACATGTACAAAAGCATGGCAGCTATGGACTATGAACATGAACCTCCTTGAACTGAGGGCAGCTGCGGTAGCTTTATGCTGCTTCATGGGCCTGCRGAAACCCAGCTAAGAGGTGTCAATGAGTAATTGCCTGCCAGAGTGGGACGAAGTCTCCTAGTCCACTGGACTTACGAAAGAGCATAATTCCTGGATGCCATTATGTGAGAGGGACAAAATTGCTCATAAACAATGAAATTTAGGGGTGCCTGTAGTAGATACATAACCTCTGAGTCAGAAATCTTTTAGTGCTTCCTGAACAACTTGATGGAGCCTGTGCTGCCCCCTAGGAATGCTGATAGGTTCTTGATAAGTGGATGCAGGCTATCTACATCCACATGGTTTGAGAAGCCTTCTCCAGCCTGCTGGGTCTTTTCAGGGAAGGAGAAGGATCATTCTTAACAGCACTTGGCAGTGTGTGTGGCTGTGTGCACTGTGGAGTGATGAAGCAGTTGTGGGGCACCAGCTGAAGATAGGAGGTGGCAAGTTTGAGTCATTCCTCACACAGCTTGTAGTTAGTCCATGGAATTCATTGCTGCAGGATGTTGTGGGCAATAAAAACGTACAGGGATTGAAAATGYTGCTGGGCAAGAGTTCCTTATGGAAGAACAATCCACTGAGGGTTATTAAAAACAGAGACCACAACGCTAGCTCAGGAGCGTACTGTGTCAGTGGAGGGGAAGTGATGTACAATACCTAGTCTTTGACTCTTTCTCCTGTGGGTGGAGCATTTTTCTCCTTTAAAGAGCTCTGGAATTTGCTGGARTCTGTAAACCCTCATGTCTAAATCATAATAATCACTCTGCTTTGTTCCCTGGGAGTTGGCAGATCTCTGACATCTGTCTGAAGGAGCTGCAAAACTGTACTTGGTTGTCATATCCTTCATCTTGAACTCTARCATCCCATTTTTGATTCTGGCCACTACCTGCCTCAGAGGAAGGTGGAAGAAATTTTGTGATACATAGTTATTAAATAGTCTTCCRTTGGAAGAAGCTGCTTCTTGATCTTTATTAAGAGGAAGCTGGCCATAAGCCCAAAGCATCATGATATAGATCACTTCCCAAAGATGTTATCARTGTCATATATTAATGGTATTTCTGTCCATTTTTATGCCCAAACTTGAATCCTTCTKCACTTCTGGTCATAGTGCAATCTTATGGTGATGAGTTCCACACATGAAGTGTGCATTGGCTTAGAACTAAGCAGCATGAGAGAGGGATGTTTTATCCAAATGCTACCCTTCTYAAAAGTTCAAAAGTTTCATAGGAGAAATGAGAAGAGACAGGATATCAGTTTTGGACAAACCAAACTGATAAAATACACAAACTCAGCACCTCCTGTTCAACTGACTGAGAGCCTTAAACAATATCCMTGAGCATTCAGATGTATGGGGAGAAGGAACCTAGTTATTTCAGAGATGCTACTGAAACCACAAAGCCGTCATGCACAGTTTCTGTTTTAATGATCCCTCAAATCCATTAACTGAGATCCTCTCACCCCCTCAAAGCTGATTTACAGCAGAGACAATGAGAAAGCAGAAAGCTGCTCTGGCTAGACTCAATTCTCTGCGGGGGTGAGCAGACAGTGGAGCACRCCAGCCCCCATCCTCACTTCCCCCCAAGTCCCCTGCTGGTACCCAACTCCTTTGAATGAGAGCTGGCATAGCCAGAGTGCCTGTGAGATGCACATGTCTATATGTGAGTCCCCCCCCACCAAGATCCTTTGCAACAAAAAATAAAGAAGTCCCCTCTGAAATGACACCAGGAGAAATGTCTTCACACAACAGATTTTGGAGAGGGAGGACAGAAAGATGTTATTTTTGGCTGCTTGCCTACAGCAAAACCAGCCAGCACTCTAAAGCCAATAGATCCATATTAGTGAATCCTGTGGGAGTCATAGGCCACAGATCTACATCATTATTAGTAGGACAATCACATTGTGAGGCCACAGATAACAGTTTGTTRCTGTTAGGCTTAACATTATGCAGGCTTGCAGCAAAATGCATCTCTCCTCTGAGGAACTTATGGCCCAGGGCCCAGAACTTAGGGTGTAAAGTTGTTTTGGTGATAACTCCCTTGGAGTTGAGTTCCTCGACACCTTCAGAGCCAAGCCTAGACAAGTAAGAATGATAAAGGATRGGAGAGGAACCAAGAAAGGAAGCGGCTTCTCAAAGTCACCTCAGGGTGATTGGCAGAGCCAGAAATAGCACACAGGTTATTTCGCTGTGGCACCATCTCCATCTTCAGCCATCTAAAGGTTAAGCATGTAACTTAGTGTGTTGGTCAAGGCTCTTTCTATAGACCACGGGGAAAAACAGGAATAACCAGCAGGGGATACGTATCACCTTACATAGGATGAGAAGAGCTGTMTGGCAGTGGTAGCTGGCTCTCTCCATTGACTAC
Source organism: Apteryx rowi (assembly GCF_003343035.1). Lineage (NCBI taxonomy): Eukaryota > Metazoa > Chordata > Aves > Apterygiformes > Apterygidae > Apteryx > Apteryx rowi. Next base: position 1,356,967 of record NW_020451127.1, read on the forward strand.
AGAAGAAGCATAAGCAAACAATTTTTGAAAGGCTAGGTAAGGTGAGATTAATCCCACCCATTGGTCTGTGGTTCAGCAGAGGCCAGCAGCATACTCGCTCTCCATCTAGGCTGGTGTTCCCATACCACAGCCTACAACAGCCTGCAGTTGACAAAGTCTTGATAAGTGATCCCCAGTTTCTCTACAGAACCATAATAAACAGTATTTTTAACTGAAAGTCAGATGATTCAAAGCATGGTGGTCCAAAGGAAATATTGGTGGCTAATGGTGGCCTGAAAAATGTGGAAACTATTGAGTGGGCTGTGGTTTTCAACCTTTTTCTGTCATTTGTGAGTCCTTCGCCATTTCTAGGTGGAGATGTGAACCCTGTATCAACAGTGTTAGACTGTTAGACTTTGGGGGTTTTATCTACCTTTTGCAAACTTCCCAGGTGTTTCTGTGGCTGCCATTGAAGCTGGGGACTGCGGACTGAAAACCAGGGAGATACAGCCTGAAACAGCAGGTTTTATTTGTGATTCAAGATGTTTTTGAAGAATATGAAAGTCCGAGGTGTAACTCTACCAGCATTATTCCTCAGCATTACATGAAAATTCAGAGAAGAGATGGCATGGACAGGGACTTGTCATGATTTCCTCAGAAGTCCCTGCTCAAGTGGATATTTTCCTTATGGTATTTGAAATTTGTAGGTTTATTTGCAGCCAGGTAAACAAACAGCTGTTTTCTGGCCTTTTCCCCAGCACAAGCAGCTTTAATTTTATTTAAAACACCTGATTTGATTTGAAGCCCAATATTCTGGACAGAAAGGATGAAAATTCTCAGCCTCATTGAAGTCCTGGAGGGATTTTTATTACTGATAACTGCTTTACAACTGCTTTACTAACTGCATTACTACAGCAGTGACAGATTTTAACTGGGAATGGGAACTGTCCAGAAATTGCTATGGTATAATCACATAGGCCAAAATCCACCTGTGCTTGTGGTTTAATTTATGCCCAAAATGCAGGTTTTTCTCTTTCCAAAGATGCATTTCCCAAATTAAAATATACAAATTTCTGCTTCAAGACCTGCTAGGTCTGAATATTACAAATGCGACAAACCCCCAAACACTGAACAAATGAAACCAATTTTCTTTCAAAGAATTTGCAGAAGAACACTATTCATATACAAACAAAGCAAGTAGCAATAAACTCCAGAGGAATAAAAACAGAAGAGATTATTATTTTCTTTTAATTTCCCCTGACACTTTCCTCCATCACACAGTGACTGGCTAGATGATGAACATGAAAGCCAGCAAAAGAGCTTTTCCTTTGAAACTCCAAAATTCTTTAGATGTCTACGCCTTCCTCCCACTTTGACAGCTTCCTCCATGGGATGACTTGCTGAGGGACAGGCAGGAAGGACATAATAATATTTTCTTATTTATTCCCCCTCTACCCCTCAAGGATGTGTGTAACCAGCCATGCAACAGGACTACCACTTCTCATGGATTTATCTGGTGTTTTTATAAATCTGGTTTTCTTCACACCTTAGGTTCTGGAGTCATGTGTTGGCGGACTCTCAGCTTGCATTTAGAATAAAAGCAAGTTCTCTCTGCTCCTCCTTGGCAGCAGAGAGAAGCTGGAAATCATTGTTTTCAGAGTTCCAAAGCAAGAGAAAGAAAAAGAAAAGCAATCAAAACTTCCACTTTTTGAGAAACCCATGATATTTTAAGCAGCTCTCATGATTTTGGAAATAGTGTCCAGCTGTAAACACTCAAATGGGCTGCTAAGGCAGGGTCTCCCTTCACTGCAGCACTGGGTTATTGCTACCTGCAACCCTCTTTGATTAGGAGCACAGAAAGTTGTGCATCGTACTGCAGAGGCTGACTTTTTTTTTTAATATATGATGGGGTGGACAAGACATACAAGGTCAATTGTTGGCATCAGCTGGGAACATAACTTCAGAGCAGGTGGGGAAGCCTCTGAGAACATCCTGCTGATGCCTCAGACCATGATTCCATAAACTCAAAAATAGTATTGTTTAAAAAAAAAAAGAGAGGTTGGCCTATAGCCCACGGTGGCTAAAAGATGCAACAATAAAACTACAGAAACAGAAACAGGTAAAGAATAGACAAAAGGGGTCAGGGGAGCTAATTTTCAGAAAGATGCAATGCTGAGCTCAGATGCCTGAGCTTCGCCTCGGCTGGACTGCCTGGCTTCCCGCTTGGAAGTGGCTGACGGCTGCCTGGAGAGACCGCATGAAGAAGTAGCTTGTGTCAGTCTGCGCTGACGGTACCTGGCAGACAGACACCATCTCTTGAGGGCTGTTCTCTCTTTGTGGATATCCACGGTATCATGATCTCTTCCAAGCTCACCCCCCCAAGAGTAGGGCAGAAAACAGCAACTTTAGCGTGCGACTTCTCTGCTCTCCTGTAGGTGCCTTCTGTGGGATCTCTGCTGCCTACACAGGGAACCAGGGCTGGCTCTCTCCCATGGAGATGGAGAGGTTGCAGCCTCCAAAAAGTGAGATCCATCTCACTTGACTTCCAAGCAAGCCCAACAGCGCCACGGTCAGCTGCCCCATGCTAGCTGTGGGGACACCTGCCTCCAAGCAGCAAAGAGAAGGGAAAGCAGACCTTCAAGTAGCCAAGGTGTCCCGGCAAATGCCTCACTGCACGCTCAGAGAGAAACACTGACCCTTCTCTCTCCTTACACTACATGACCCCACCCCGCCCCCCCCGGCCCCAGGCTCCTGCATTTGCAACACTGTAACAATGCAAATGCAACATTGTAACACCTGTAACTGCAACACTGTAACAACAACCGCAACTTTGTAACACCTGATAGCACCCAAGAGCCAGTGGCAGCTGAGCACCTAATTCATTTAGGACCCTCATTGGAAAGCAAAGCAGCCTCAATCACGGGACAATAAATGAGGAAGAAGGGGCCGGTCTCCTCTGATCTGCTTTCCCCAGGGATAGAAATCCCATCTATTTCTCTCCCAACTTCCTGGCTCAGTCGTAGAGCATTCCTTCCCGCCCTCGTCTGCCCCTTCTCCTGCCTGGTTGGTGTCATTCATTTTGCATGCTCTTATACCCCCACCTTCTTGCCAGCMCTTCTGGGAAGGATGCTGCAGCAAACTCCCTGCACAGGGGATGGACGAGACAAAGCAAAGGATCAGCAGACGGATTATAAAGCCGGCAGCTTCTCACACTCATGCAAGGCAGAGTGGCCAGGAAACCCGTGGAGAGGGCTTCTTCCTTTCTTTCTATTTTTCTCCCCTCTTCCCTTTGCCTTTCCTTTCCCTCCCCCACCAGCGCTTGCCCCCCGAGCCTGTCACCCGTCCCTCCCAGCACCATGCCTCCTGGAACGTCGCAGATCTGCTCTTTCAGGAGCAGTGTGTGGTATTATGACTCTGGCAATGCTGAGCCCTGCCAGCACGCCTCAAACCACAGGTATCTGACCCTGTCCCAAGCCCCATGACGTTGATTAATGTCCTGATTCAGGACCCGATAGGGCCAGCACCAGCTGTGGCCGAGGTGAGACATCAACCCGCTGCCTGCTCTCTCCCTTCCTCCTGCACCATCCCAGCAAACCCCTCTCCCTTTGCTCGGGGGGATCCGTTCCAAGAAAACCACCCCGCAGCAACCGCGGGAAGAGAGCAAGGGAGCTGCCAGCGGAGGCTGGGAGCTGCGCTCCGACGGGGTGCAGTTACAACAAGGCCAGCTCTGTGATTACGGCACATTAAACCCTCAGTGCGGTGCAGCCAGCTCTGGGGCATGACGTCTTCCCTGCTCCAGCCAGTCAGCTCAGGCATCCCCCCACCCCCGTCTCCCCCTTCGCTGGGCCCGGGAGGGGACGCGGGGGTAAACACGCAGCGGAGGGGAGACACTGGAGGACTTGACATGCTGTTCACCTGGCGCTGAGGGCAGCCAGGGCCTCGGCGCTGCGGCCGGGAGCGGGGAAAGGCACACCGGGGAAGAGCAGGGCTGGGCCTGACGYGCTGCGAGAAGCTGCGGTGGCTGCGGGCGTGCTGCATTCCCCGGCTGGAGCTGCAGGGCAGGGAGGGGAGCTGGTCCCTGCAGCCAAAAGCACAGGCTGCCACCACTGCAAGAGGCCTTGGGGCCAAATGTGCCCTGGAACACGTTGCAATGGGGCGTCTGCCCGTCATCCTGCGGGGACGGAGACATCCCCATGCTCCAGGGGCACCACGCGGCACCTGGGGGCTGGAGTCCCGATGCAGCCCCATCTCAGCAGTGTTGACATCCTGGATGCTTCTGTAGCAGGGATCGAATTGGGCACCCAGGGAGGGGGACCTGCTGCAGCACAGGACTCCAGTTGATCCCCGCCCATGGGACCACATGCATGCGCTAAGCCTGTGCAAGAAAATAAATCCTCTGAGGCCTGTTCCCTGTCCCCTTGACTCTGCCTGCATCCATATAGCTACTTCCCAAAGCAGTGTGGCCTCATCCACACTACCTCCTGCGGTGCACAGTACCCCTGAATTGTGTCTAAGCACTGGCTGGGGTCATGCAAGTTGGCAAGGGCTAAAAATGTGCCAGGGAGCACATATAACATTATGGACAACTACAGGACAGCACTTCAGCCCATGGCCTGATAATTTTTACTTACTAGTGAAGGCAAAGCCTCATCAACTAGGAGTTTCTTTAGGCAGTGCCAAAGTGTCGTCTGTCTCATGTGTCAGGGTCTGTGATGGGATGGAAGAAGAGGGGAAGAAAGGGCCCCATGGAGTCTGCTCAGAGCCCTGGTCCTCCCCTCCCCCTCTTCCTTGGCCAATTTGGTAAGAGCCTCCTGCCCCATCAAGGGCATGGCCACCCTTGGGACGGGATGTGTCCTCCTCCTGCACACTTGCACACACCTCAGTCCTGCTCCAGGGTTCAAATACCAACACCAGGCCTTGAGCTAAGGCCCTGGACCTTCCCCCCAAATGCTCTTATCTTCTGTCAACTCATGGCCTGTGAGCACTAGAAATGCCCTCTTTGTAGCCTAGCACGCCAGGGGTATCTGTTTTTCCTTCTCAGACACCATTTTATTCCAGCTGGGGCCAGAGTGATTTACAGGAGGYATATAGGGTGCTGTTCCAGCAGCTGTCATGCTCCCTTTCCCCCACCTYGTAGCATCAAGGCTGGCAGAGGAGACACAAATGCCGGGACATTGAGGAGTCGAAATTCCCCCTCTTCCCCATTGCCCCCCACCCCGCCATCTGCTCACCCAATCCATTCTGCTTCACACTGCAACAGTCTTCACAAGAAAGATGGGACTGCCTTCCTGGAGCCCCCAGAGCCTACTTTCCAACAGGGGATCCTCCCCTTACCTTAGCCCGGCCAAAAAGGCTGTGATTTAGCAGTAGCACTAACCTAGTTTGATGGCTAACTGGTGCCAGTTTACCCATCCCCTTTACTCTCCAGACTGCAAGGAAGACCTCCGAAAACAACCAGCAAAAAAATCTGAAGCAAGTGTCCCATCATGATGCCTCTGGGGGAGTGAACTGCAGATCCTTGCCTGGTCCCCTCTCTACAGGGTGTTAACTCTGAACCCTAAGAGACACTTCAGTGGAGTATTCTTCCCCCCATTTCATTTTAGATGTCCACTTCAGCAGCTGGGGATTTAGGGTCAGTGGTGTGATAAAGAGCAGTGGTGCTACCATGAGGCAAAGCGGAAGGTGATGAGCGAGGAAGGCCAGAAGAGAAGCAAAGGCTACTGCCATAGCAGCAAGCACAACATATAATTAGTTTTATTTGGACTAACCGGGCTGATAACAAAGGCTGGCATTGTCAGTCGAACGTAAGAGAGTTAGGCACCAGGTGGGGAGAAGGAGTTTCGTGACCAAGTCCGTTAGGTCTCCCTGCACTCTCTATGGGCTCTCACCCATGCGTGCTCCCAACAACAGCACTGACAGCTCTAACATAGTGGATTTGACTGCATTTCAATTACAAGAGGGCTAGCTCATTCACATCCATGTCACCAGGAAAAAAAGGAAAACTGGCAAATGGGATGAAACAGGCATCCGCCTGGACAGGCTGTGAGGGCTGGACTGTCTGCTTCTATCCCACCTCAGGCCTCTCCTCCACCCAGCTCTGTCTATGGGTTGGTAGTCAACAGGCATTTTGGCTTGACAGTCATTCTGCTTATCTGACTATACTTAGAGCCCTTATTGTCCCAGGAAACGCTGAGTCAGGTCGACCAGCCCCAAGCCAAGCACATGCCCGCATTGACCCCTATGGAGATCCTCCTCGCGTTCAGACCTGTTGGCCCAGAACCTGGGCCAAATCCTTASCAGGGCGGAAAAAAAGTGACCTGGTTTCATTTTCACCAGCTGCAGCTCTCTCCCCTTCCCCCTGCTTCTCCAGAAACCTGAGTCATCTCTCGCTGATGGCAGTGTGAATTAGGAATGCACATTTTTGGTGACTTTGAAAGGCCTGATTTCCCATTTACAACCCTACAAATATGTGCAAAAGGCACCTCAAGTTCAATGTGTTGATCACACTGTCACCAAGGAACGCTATGGCAAAATCAGTCCAAAAACTGGGGTGGGAGAGAAGGAAAAATGATCATCTGTTGCAGAGAACACTTTAAACGCTGATGCTAAATTTGCTCAGATCTCTTAGGATCAAACATCAGCCCACATCATGATTTGACATCCTCTTATAATGGACCCAGATCCACAGCTGAATTCAGCCCTGTCCTGTGGTTTGAAAACTCCTGCCTGCCAGCAAGCTTATCCTCCTTCCCCACCACCACCATAGCCAGAAACAAGAGCGACACTCCCCAGCCACTTCATATTCCCCCCCGGATTGCTCATGTTTAAATGCTTTCAAGAAGGCATTCATGGCACAAGGCAGCCAGCCACAAAAGAAGCTACTGAAGCATGGCTGAACATGGTTTGGAGAAGCATCTGGAAACTGGGGACTTGTCATTTGACCCAGATCTCTAAACTTGCCGAATCTTCTCCCTTCCCTTCCTTGTGCAACCCAAGGCCAGGAGGCCAGTACCAGAATGTGCCAGCTGGGCTACTCCGGTTTACCCCCTGGTTGTCTCCTTATTTCCCTACAGTGACACTGATTGACATCAGATGAGATTCTCTTGGCCCATCTGCAGTTCACAGGAACAACACTGATTTACACCAGAAGAAGGCTCTGGCCCCTTGAGCTTTGTGGTTTCTGTGATGAGGTTAAGGCAAATCACAGAGAAAAATCTGATCCCAGGAATGAAACAAAAAACAACAAACGCGCTTCATTGTGGTGGTGAAAGGCTGACGAAGAAACACCAATCATGTTGGGAAATGAATTGGAGATGAAGCTGGTACTCTGCAGTGGAATCTGATGGTGGGATGCTCCAAGAGTGTTTAACAGCGCTGTGGCGTGAGTCAGAGCAGTGCAGCTGTACCCACATGTTCACATGTACGTACATATATATACAACAGTTTTGGACCAACTCTGTGCCTTTCACCAGCTGAGGGAATGAGGAGAGACCTCCAGGCCCACCTAGTGTCTTTGGGGTGCTGTCTCAGAGGAACTGTTGCGGGATGCTCYGCAGCTGAGCGGGTCCCTGGAGGATATGGGGCAACTTTGAGATGCAGGAATATAAATTGCTGGTATCTAAAGTCAGGCAAGGGAAATCAACCCTGTACTCTTTTGCCCCCATCCAGTGGTTAGCCTGGGTAAACATTTCAAGGTCTGCCACAGTCATGGTAATTTAGCACAAGTTAAAACAAGCCACGTCTGCATTAGACATGGTGCATCTGACCACCCACAAGCATATGCTTTATTACCATGGCTATTCAGACTGGGAAAACTTTTCCACTTCCATGCCTACAGAGTTCTCTCTCTCTTTTACCCTTCTCTGGAAAGAATAATATAAGTAACCCACATTTCCAGATGCACAGGCTCCATCTTCACCCCTCAGAAGTCCTCTGTGCACCTATTGCACATGCAGAGCAACAAATGCTGGAAAACATGCAAATATTCAATGGGAGAGCTAAATCTCAACTCCTGGTTTCCTTTCTTAACTGAAGAGGCTATTTTAGAGCAAGAAATTCAGTCAATATAACCTAGAGAGCACTAGAAGTAAACACAAGCTCTGAGAAAACCTTGGGAAATCAGCTTTAAGAGGCAAACAGGCCTCATAAGCTGATGGTTCCTGATAAGCCAGTAATCCTCTTTTTTGAAGTTTTCTGTGTTGGTCATCTCTTAGCAGTCCCATCTATTATCATCTCCCTTCCCACTTCATATTTTTACTGAACTTAGTGAAATTGCTAACCATGAAATAGATATGCTAAGTAACTTTACTTTATTGGTCTTACTTTTTGAGTGTGGCCAGGAGAAACAGGTCATTTACTTGCAACCACTCTCCATAGCCAGTGTCCCAAAGCTACTTTAATTCTGGTTGCTCAGAGTCTGGAAGGAGAAGTGGTCTGTGATGTATCAGTTGAGGAGAAAGTGAAGGTGACACTGAAGGAAAGCAGGGGTTTGGACATAAAAGTGGGATAGATAGAAATAGCACTCAAAATCCACGGGAATCAGCCCACTGGTTTCATTGAACTTTTTTTTCATTGAACATCTTTTTTCTGTAATCAATATACCTATARTGAGTGGTCTGAATACAACCCCGTGTGCCTGCTAGATCAGACAAACACTGTTTTCTCCCTTGCTCTGTGAAAGAAAAGTCAAAGACTGGCAGGAATGACAGAGGAAGCTGCCATCGTGGAGGGGACATGGAGCAGAGGAACAGCACAGTGTGGGGCAGCGTGTGAACAAAATCAGGTCCCACCAATTCCCCCAGGTCCAGTGTCCTTGCTTTTTTAGATGCAGCAGGGCCAAGGTGCCTCCACCTTCTGAAACCCTCCTTTTCCTCCTCATCCACTGCCTAAGAARTGTCCCCTAGCTTGTCTGCTTCTGCTGACACAGCTCCTGTGCCTGGCATGCAGGATGGGCCCTAAACTTTCCCRGTGTGCTGGATTCCCTCGAGTGCCCAAGGCCACYGGGTRAATAAGTGAAGGCAACGAGATGATGACTAAATGACTTACCAGTGGCCCGAAASAGTGGCAAGTCCCCCAGACTCCCCWYTGRGTCTCAKTTCTCAGGTTATTTGTCCTCTGCTACATGCCCAAGAAATGCTACTTCACTACCATCTGTTCCTCCTTTCAAAGTTGCTCTTCCCTTATCCCTTGGCAAACATTACCTGGATTTCACATACAACTCACTTTTCTGTTCTAACATACAGAAAAAAAGAAAAAAAATYGGGTTCCAATACAAAGTTCAGTGAAGGCAAGAGAAGGTTTTCTAAGGAATCCTGGTGACTTTTAAAACCTGSCTTTACAGGTGCAATTAAGGTTGTTTCTTGCTCTCAGTGTGACAAGACCAAGCAAATAAATACACACACTGAAATGTTTGGAGAGAGGAGGAGACTAAAGTAAAGATAACATCGAAGAACCCTGATTAGCAACAGGGCAGCCATGTGAAAAGTGAGATAACCAGCCTGCCTGGGGTGCTGAGACAGCAGCTCCTGCCTCCAGCCCTTGCCCCAGACACTGATTTAGGAGCCGATCTTTTTCAAGGGGGCCAAGTCTCCTTTTGAAGAGCTGCCCTTATCTGACAGAYGGCTGATATCTGAGGTCATTACAGTGGAAAGCCTCAAAGACACCAAACACCTTTGGACTTTGAAGGCTCGTTTATTCTGCACTTTGATAGGGCCGGAGAGGTTGGCACGGGCAGGATGGCTGTGCTGCCGAGTCCTGCCTGGCACACACCTACCTCAACACGACATGGGTGGAACGACTTGACCTAACCACTTCACTGTCCCCACAAGCTGCAGTCCCTGAAGCAGGTAAATAGGTATCATCTGTGTTGCACCTCAGCTTGTCCACACCTCTTCTGAGTCTTGGGAGACCTTGCTTACCTCTATACAGCTAAATAAGAGGGCCAGGTCCTGCTCTCTGGCCCTGAAGCCAAGTGGCACAGCACATCTCACGTCTATGAGCCTAAACCCCTTTTCCCCTGAAAGCAAGGTGGCTGTATCCSATCCCCCTAGTCTGTGCTATCCAGAACCATACCCGGGAATTATCTGAAGTACCGCTTATCTGCTCAGACAAAAACTCTGCCAATGAGCGTGCTAATGATTAAATAGTCTGGATGACTGAGGGGAAATTCAGAGGTAGCAGTGGAGTCCATGCTGAAGACACCTGCGGGACCCATGGCTCGCACTGCCATTCATGCATTTATTGCTTAGGAGTAGGGTGTATAACAGGGTGCATTGCAGACCTGATAAGGTACGTGGGCCTGTCAGGGAGGATGTRGAGGGGACAATAAGGAAGGAACAGGGTAGGGATCATCCTGAGGCATTTATGAGCTGAGAGAAAATGTAACTCAGGAGGAAAAGAATGGTTACCTTGATGAACAGGGAAGGGTAAATGCAGAGAGATGCAGAGCCAACATCCTGCACTGAGAGTGGGGAGCTATGGGCAGATGAGTACTTGGTCTGCTGGGACACACAGGGCCCAGGGTAGTTGTGGGGGTCCCAGGCTGTGGGTTTGKCCTGGGAAGGGCAGCAGGTGAATGTGTGCCATTTGAGAGGTGCAAATCCTGCAGCATCTCTGCACATCCAGCTGAGGTGTCCCCAGGTCTGGCTGGTCACCTCACAAGGGAGTTTGAGGAGCAGCTGGTGAGAGAGGTGGAAAGCGAATGAACGAGTGTGCGTGAGGCAGCCAAGCTGAGCACTGACTTCAGAGCAGCATGGATAACAGGGGTCCACGAAGCATCTGTCCTTCGATACAGGAATGAGGTGGACAAGAGAAGGCAGATGCCTCCTGGGCAACTGGGCTCTGAGCCTGAATGTGCTCCTTGGGGTTTGCTGCAGCTGCAGGGTCCTCCTGACCCCACTGTCTGTGACGATGCAATTCAAAGACCCAGCAACGACTGCCTCCTGCATTTATTTTCTCTTTTCCATGCTGGGATAGACTCCTGCCAGATCAGTGGGTTGAATCAGCTCTTGGAGGAGCACATATGGTCAGGACTGTGGTGGGAAGGGGGAGAGTTGAGAGTGAGCGGGACCACACTTTTCTGAGCTATTATATTGACTTACTTCTAATGTGCCACAGCTGCAGGCAACCACAGTCCTGCTGCCTGTTTTCTGGGTCCTGTCCAGCCCCAAAACAGAGGACTGTTCCAGCAGGGGAGAGAGGTAACAGGGAGACGGGCAGGAGAGAAGAACTAACCTTCTCCCCTTGATGTCCCCCTACCTCAGCTACAATGTAGTGGCATTTTAAACATTTTGCCCTCGTCCCAGGGATAGTAAAGCTCAATTTTGCCTGTGCTGCTGAAATGCCTTGGACCAGGTACTCTGGGAGAGTGAGAGGGAAAAAAGACAGAAAGGTCTGCATTCTGCTTTTCTGGATAAGGGGCAAGACAGGTCAGCCTTGCAGAAGATTTCAACAACTGAGCCATCACCTAAGTGCAGTCAGAAGGATTTGTGCTACAGGAGTATCAAAGTACGACCTGATGAAAATGTGCGATCTGTAGATCAGTCCTAAATTCTCCATTCCAAAAATCAGATTTCTGGCAGTCATTCCAAGCTGGACCTCAAAAAGGAGAGAAGAACCCTAAAACACAGACCCCTCTAATCGCTGCAAAGGGTTAGCCTGGCCTTATTAGAAATAAAGGAGTAAATGTAAAGCCAGGTGCATCAAGCAGTGATTTGGTGTTTTTTGCTGTGACATAGGACAAGAAAGTTTAGGATCAGATCTGGGCAGGATATTCTGCTGGGTTCCAGCACAGTGACTTCAACGCTGAGATAAAACCTGCTTGCAACCTCAAATACTCTAGTGACGATGGCCTGAGAGCAGGCTAGAGGACACGAATACCTTCACTTGCAGACCTCAGAGAGCATCCCAGCTAAGCTGCCTTCTGCTCTCCATGTGCTTTCTCCACCTCCCTGTGAGATGCTTGGTGTCACTCGCTGCCCTGCYGGTGCATCATCCAAGAGTCTCCGCATCTGAAGAAGCTGCATTTCACCTGTGGCAGGATGTGAGCGGACAGGCTATGCTTGTTCTTTTGCAGAGAAACAGCCCACCCAAAAGGGTGGGAGATTTCCGCTGGCCCTTCTGATCCTATCCATGTCAGAGGGCGAGGGGGGTCAGAGGGATCAGAGTTCAAAAGGCTGGAACGAGCCCTGTGATAGTCGTGGGAAAGGGGGAACTGCACAGTCTAGTGAGTAGGTAAACACACACTGGACTTCATTCCCCTCTCCCAGCAGCGTGGATCGAGGATGGAGCCGCTCAGCAGCGGGGAGCTGTGCCCATGGCACGCCGATGCAGAGCCCTCTGGAAGGGGAACCAGATCCCGGGAGGGGTGAGAGTCAGAGGGAGCCAGAGTCYGGCTCTCCCATTCCTTCCTCCTGCTTGTTAGGCACAAGGAAAATTCAGCGCCTTGAGAGTTTAGCTGAAGTCAGAAGTCAGTGGTAGCTCTGCTACTGACTGCAGGGGCCAGAATTTCACCAACCTTATATATTTCAGTGCCTGATCATGAGTTCAGAGCCTCTTTCCAAGCAGAAAATCACTTCTCCTTCCATACTCTGCTCAGGGGCTGGTGGGAGGGATGGTGAGTTTTCCTTTTGACCAGGGCATGAAGTTAGATGATTCCTTCTGCTTTTAGTCTGATTCCTAAGAAACCGGAGCTTCCCGGATTGCACGATGGGTGTATGCCTATGCCTTCTACCCAAATAACTCCAGAATTATCCCCAAACAACTCCAGAAACCAGGGGCTGACTGCAACTGAATTTCATCAAGGGGGGGTGAGCGGCACATTCCCAAGGGCGTGGGAGATGGCAGGGGCAGCAGCTGCCTCCGTTTGAGCTGTCTGGGCCGGGGATGCCCCTCGAGGGGGGCTGCAGGTGCACTGCCGCAGCCGGATAATCCTGCTGATTTCAAAACATCATTTAGGGGCTACTTCTAGGAGTCCAAAAACCAAACAACAACTGTCTGGAGCTGAAAAGCACACCTCAGATTTCATTTCCTCCAGCCTTGACCCTCTTTTCACACAGTCGATCCGTCCCTGTTCCCATTCCCAGTGTAGGGAGCACTCACTCGCACCAAACCCGGAGCGCTCAGGTCAGATTCGCCACCAGGCTGCTGAACCTTTTTTGGCTTGTACGGGATGAAATCACAGCCCATGCATTAGTCTGACACGAAGGCTCATTTGCTTTATATTTTGTGGTTGAGTATTTTGTAGTCCGGGGATATCTGCTAATCCCAAAGTACAATAACAAAAATCGTATCTTTCATAAATACACGGGGCAGGGATGGGCACGCTCCCAAGCGTGTGCGGAGAAAGGAACATTTCAGACATTGTTTTCCTGCACTCAGAGCCTGCCTTTATTTAATGAAGTTAGACAGCTAGTCAGGATTTGCAGGATCTCTGTACAGAATTATTTTATTGTTATTACTCTTTTTATTATTGGCCGTGTTCTGAGACAGAATATGATTATCTTTCTCTTCYAGCTATAAATTATTCAGCTTTAAATTCTTCCCATTTCCAGATCCATTAAGATGTGGTTCTGGCCAGAGAACCGACAAAATGCAAATCAAAGAACAAAACACTGACCAGCACCTCCTTTAGTCCTATACTTTGCCCCATCTAAGTGCAGGGGTCTCAGTCGGCAGCCAGAGGATCATGCCGGTGTGAACCGGGAGAGCTTCCTAATTTATCCTGTCTGAGATCAAACTCCTGCCGGAGATTAACRCCAGTTCTGGTGTGGACACAGCTCCCTTGGGAATCAGGGCTCAGCCCTTTCTGTGGGTTACCCGGCTTAGCTTGCCCCTGTTTCAGTTTACTCCTGCAAGAAAGGATATTATCAACACCCCTTGCATTGCTGGGGGAGCGTTGCAGCTTCTCAGTAAAAACCAGAGGGAAACTTCAGCGTTGCCCAAGCAGTTTGAGTGGGGCCACAGCTGGGGAACCACAGCCTGCAGCTAGTAGGAAGGGGTAAAGCCCGTCCTGCTCGTCAAAACGCAGCTCCCCTAAGATGCGGCGCCTCCTGCAAGGCATTGAGCGCTGCTAAAATGCAAAATCAAACGCAGAAGCTAACTCAGACCAGCTCCAGGACAGCAAAGTGGGGTCTGTTTTCCTACCTATTTCATATCCACACATGGACCCACTTACCCAGGCTGGATAGTCCATGTGGAGCTCAGCCGTCTGCAGCCGGCTCAGGCTGTTACCCGTGTCTCAAAACGGAGCTATTCCGACCCAAAGCCCTGCCGCGGCATCTCAGCGGGCTGGTGGCTTTTTTTTTAAATTTTATTCTGCAGAATATCTCCTCCAGTGACGACTGGGTTGGGAGCTGCCAAGTGTAGACTGGCAGAGCAGGGAACTGGTTAAAAACTGAACCGGTGATAGAACAAGCCACAGGTTTTCGGGCTGGGAGACGGGACRTGGAGAGGTCTTTCTGCAAGAAGGTTTGGCAGTGCCTTTCAGATAAAAATATAGTGCCTGCATCTTAACTTCTCCTGCACTCTGCTGATGTCGATTCCCATTTTTAAAGCTCCTTGTGCACAAACCGTTTTTTAAAGCCTGCATTTGCAGGGCTTTCTGGCTCAGGTCAGTCGTGCCTCCTTGGTCCTTGGACCAAGTAGTAGAAATAACCCAAATTTGCCCCCTCACCCTGCCTGATTTCAGAAATAAAACACTCAGTCAACCGGCTGAAGTTCCCTCTGCACTCGGGCAGGTGTTAATCAGGAATATTCCCATGGAAACTGGGGGGGGGAGGACTTCTCTGGATTGCCGGGGAGTCGGAGGCGAACAGATCTTCACCCAGTACTTTCCTCCATGTCAAAGAGAACAGACTCGGTCCCTCCCGGCTGCTACTTGAAAGCCCAGGGCCCGGACACAGATCTTGCTATGGGGGTTTGGTGGGGCTACAGGCTCATGGGGGGGGCACAACATCCTCACGGACAGAGGCGCCTCCCGAAAAATGAGGGTTTGGATGGATCACAGTGCGAAAAGCAAGTGAGAGGGATGCAATCAATCATCTCTGAGAGGACCCACTCCCACGGCATTTTGCCGTGTGCTAGATTTCCCACTGTTGCTTTCCAGTTAAAGCAGGGATGTGCAGTCTGCACGCTGCTTGGAAAGTGATTCATCTCGCAACGTGCTGCCCCATGATGTACCAAGGGATCAAAGAAACCGTTTCCCACCCCCACTTCAGCACTCTCGCTGCGCGTGGTACCTTTATTGTCATCTTTAGCCACTGACAAGAAAAGAAAAATAAAATAAAAGAACTGCATGGGGTGTTTCAGCAGTGACAGCATCAGGACACATCATGCGCTGACTGATCTCCGCTTCCACAGCTATCATCGGATGCAAAGCAACCCAGCTGCTAACAGCCCAGCAATTAGGGCCAGGGCTCTTGAGACTCAAGTCTTGCGGCCTCAGACAGATGAATTGTGCCCTGCAGATCCGAGCGGTCGGCTGCCTCCGTCTGCGGGAATCCGCCTGATCCAATCCCAGTAACAGAGGGCTGGTTTTGTGCTGGAGCCAGGGGTGGGGGGGTGAAAGATCAGGTGCTGCTTTTAGCTCAGAGCCTGTCTCTAAAATAACTCCTCGCATCCCCATCCTTCTGCAGTTATCCTCACTGATTTTTGCTTATTGCCTCAAGGAAAGACGTATTTAGTGACTGCTGTTGACAATAGCCCATAAAACCCACTCAAACCTGCTAGACAAATATCAAGCATATATACAACCCTTCTTATAGTGAAGCAGGCAAAGAAATCACTGTGCTGAAACATGCAGTCAATACTGTAGAGTGTTTTAAAGTTAATTTAAAAATCAAGAACAAATTTTCTGCCTAAGTGGATGCCAGAAGGGACACCGAATATCTTTGCAGCCCCTGAATTTTAAGGGTGACTTTTCAAACCTTCCGGCATCTCCTTTAGCTGTCGATGGCAGCAGGTTGGAAAACCAAGGGAAGCGGCTGAAACGTGCACTTTGGCCCGGGCCTAGATAAACCAAACGGGGTCTCTGGTGGCAGGACCCTAAACCGGCACAGTAGGGAATCACACTTGTTGGAAACGTGACAGAGCAAACAGCATTGCGAGTTCCTCGCCCTCCCCTTCCCGGCGAATTTGCCCGCGTTCGTGCCCCTCTTTGATTTTGGCAGAGCTATTCCCGATGTACGTCGAACCCAGGCTCACCCTGAGCAGGAGCACAGGGCGCTCGCAGCAGCCGCTCCGGCCACGAGCCTCTGTCGCCTGTCAGCACTGCCGAGTAAATCACAGAGTTTTGTGATCTGAAATTGTCTGTTTTGATGGGGGGGGGTATTGCTTTTTTCTCTAGCTCGGCAAAGCACACGGGTTAAAACTAAAATACATGCTGAAAACGCAAGACAGCTGAGACTTGACTCACTGACTCCGATCCTCTGCACCTTCTAGATGTACCAGGATAGTACAGGGACAGGGGAGCAAACACGGAATAAGACTGGAGATGAGCAGCACAGAGGTCTCCTGTCTCTCCTGTCTCATGAAGTTTGCCCAGCTCTGATCTGACTGTCCCAAATCCCTGATTTTCACTGGTACCCACASAGACGTTGAAGCTAACGGGAATTTTGCTGCCGACTTCAGCACCGGCAGGTCTGTGAAGAAGGGGGCTAGCAGGTGACACATATCCCCGTGAGCTGCATGATGATATGGCCCCAAAGTCGACTGCAGTCAGAGATACTAATCCAACCCCAGAACAGGGGAGAAACCTCAACCATCACCGAACCCTCAGAGACTCTACAGCTGGCCTCCCCAGCATCTCCTGATTTTCTTTGGGCTTTAAAAGGTTTATCCATGCTTGGAGATGGACAGTGGTAGGGATGGGCTGCAATAGTGACTCTTTCCAAGGGGCTGCTTCTTCTTGTATATCAAGGAGATGTTTCCCTCTAGCATGATGCTGGAGGTGTTGGGGAAATACCCACCCTAGACCTGCACATAGTCCTGAACAATTCCTATCAAACACGGGGGAATGAGTCAAGCCTGATGGTCCCTGGAGCATCAGGGAGGACCTGGCTGGAGCTGAGATTGGGGTTAGCCTGCTCCCTTCCAAACGTGTCTCCATCCTCTGTGGACAGCAGACACCATCCCAGGTGGTGGCCATGCCACTTGCTATGCCAGAAGGTACTGAGAAAGGGCAGCAATGCCACTGATACCAGGGATGGAAAAAGAAACTGAAGTGCACATCAAAGTGGTATGTGCCTCATGGATTAAAATCTGATGGCTGATTTTGTATGACATTTGCCTTCACTTCTGCAGAAGGGCTCAAGAAATCACTCAAGGCTGCGGAGAGGGTCTGTAGAGCTTAATCCCTTCCCATCACCACCACCAAGACTGTTTTAACAGAGTTTAGCCCTTTTTACAACACTTGTCTCCCTCTGTAAAAAAATAAAAATAAAAAAAATCTCTATCAGTGTGTGCAGGAACAGGTGAAAACAGCCCCAGGAGGCAAAGAGTTAATACTACTTTCATTCTCTTGAGTGTAAACTGTCTGCCATCCACGCACTGAGGTCTGCACTCTAAGGTTCTCTCCAGAGTTAATCCCAGAAAGAAAGGCACTATTTTGCTGAGATTATGCAGATTTGCAGATTAAAGAGATTAAATTAAAATTAAATTTGTCATGCTGGTGGGTGGACCATAAAAAGACTAAAAAGTTTCCCTTTGCTTACTGATAGGTGTCTTTTAAATTGCTCCCCAAATGCTTTCCTTTTGCCTCCTCTCCCTGTCAAACTGCACACGTTTCTCTTTGGAGGGTTTTAAAAGTAATTCAAACTCTCCTGGAAGCACAGACATTTTAATTTCATCTGGTGCAGCAACTCCGAGACCAACTACACACACTATCTGCCAAAGAAATAAACCATTGGTCTGAAAAACCAGCACTCTGCCTGCTAAATCCTTGATACAGTAAATTACTCATCAAGGAAACAGCGGAACAGCTTGTTCAAGAATGTGAAGGGAAAAGATTCAGCGACTCACCAGAGCATAGACGGAACTCAGTACGGAGCAGCAGAGGATCAAACCCAGACTGTGATAAACCAGATATGATCCCATATCCAAGAGGCTTCTTGCAGCATCCAAGATCTCTCGGGGAAGTAGGAGGACGAGAGGTCTTCCAGCGCTCCGGTTGCAGATGATTTCGCCTTCTCCTTCCCTCCCCCCCCCCCCCCTCCAGAATTTGTGTTTGTTTGATTGTTTGTTTGTTTCCACAGTTTTAGCCAGAAAGGCACATGACAAGAAACCCCGGTCCTTTGCTTCGCTTTCTCATGGCTGGAGATCTGGGCAGCTCCCTAAACGCAGTGAAGGAGCCCATGTGAAGCGGAGCAACTTCGCTCCCTCAGAGCTGCAGCCCCTGGTGCTGTTTGTTTTCCGTGTGCATCTGTCTCAGAGCAGAAAAATCACATCCATATGTCAAAACTGCTATTCTGTTTCCTTTTTATGAGGCAGTGGGAAGTTCAAATAATTTCTTTGTCAAACGCAAACACACAGAAAGAGGGAGAGAGAGAGAGGGAGGGAGGGAGAAGGAGCGAGAGAGGGGTGGAAGGGGTGGGAGATTGGAGAGGGTGGGGGAGGCTTTTAACCACTGCTTTATTTTTAGATCCAGTAATTTTATCTTTTAGGATTCAGAGGGGTTTGGGAAAAAAAAAGGCTTTTTCTCTTCTTCTTTTTTTTTTTTTTTT
>NW_020451127.1:1375958-1442128 GCF_003343035.1 Apteryx rowi
AAAAAAAAAAAAAAAAAGCTTTTCACTTACTCCGCGGAGTTTTGTGAAATCCTCGCTTTTCCATTCGCCCAAACGCACGCGCACACACACAGACACACAGTCCTTGTCCCGCGTCCCCAGCGCGAGTGTCACCGAGACGCGGGGAGGGAAGGCGCTGCCTTGCGCGGCCCGCGCAGCGCCGCCGCCGCCGCCGCTTACAGAGAGGAGGTAGCAGCATGGCTTTTTTGGGGGGGGGGGTGTTTAAAAAAAATAACCCTCCGGGGTAGGGGAGTATGTGTGTGGGGGGGGTGGTCCCGGCTTGCCGCCGGCTTTGGGAGCGCATCGCTCCGCCGGGAGCGGAGCCGCCGCGTCCCGATCTCCCCCCCCCGCCCCATACACACCCCCAAAACCCCTTTGCCCCGCAGGAGGCTCCCGAAATTGACCAGCTTGTCAGTTTCACGGCAGCGATGTTACTCCCAGTTTCATTCATAAAAAACTGCAAGGCAAAAAAAAAGAAAAAGAAAAAAAAATACAAGACCCCCCCCCCTTCCCTCCTTCAGCCTCCCACCTCCAGCCCAGCTTATTTTTTGGGGAGGGGGGTTTCTCTAGAAGTGGCGAGCAGGCTCCATCGCCGCTTATCACTTTTTTGGCGTGGGAGGCGTGTCGAGGAGGGGGCTGGAAATCGGGGACGGCGACGCGACACGCGCGCAAACACGCACCCGCCGCGCCGGGCTGAGGGCTGACTCATGGGGGAAACTGGAAATCAAGCCCTTCGCTCGCCTCGGGTTTCTCGTGTTTCTTTTCTTTTTTTTTTCTTTCTTTTTTTTTTTTTCCCCCTTCTCTGTTTTTCTTGCAGAAGCAGCGGATTTCTGCCGGGCGTTTGTGATTTAGAAGGAGCTGAACGGCCGTAAGTAGGGGAAAAGGAAAAAAAAAACCCCCAACAAAACAACAAAACAAAACCCCTCTCTAGATCTGTCGGAGAGCAGACGGTAAAAACATCAAGTTTGCGCAGCGTGGAGCTGTGTGCATTTCTCTTTTATTTTTTTGGAGCTAACGAGAGAAAAAAAAAAGACAGAAAGAGGGAGAGAAAAACTCTACAGTCGGTTTGTTGCTTTTTTTTTTTTTTTTCACAGCCCCGTGGCTGTGAATAGGTGCCTTCAGCTAATTTTATGAAAAGGGGCTCTTTCCAAGGCTAAGGTAGAGTAGGGCTTCCTGTAAGAGAGAGAGAGAGAGGGAAAAAAAAAAAAAAAAAAGAGTTCAGCTCTTGATGCAATCTTTTCCTCCTCCTCCTTGCAAGCTCTCTGCCTCTCTCTGCCAGCCTCCGCGGACCTCGGCGGCTGCGTGCAGCTCCGGGGGGAGCGAGGCAGGTATAAAAACCCCCCACGGGCAGAACCCCATTGGTTGGCCCTAGCCAGCCTGTGACCGGCAGGCTGGGAACCACGGGGTCAGGCGTGCACCCCTCCCACCCCCATCCCAACCCCTTCCCACCCCCTTTCCCACCCCCCTTCCCCTCCGCCGTGCACGGAGCCTGCTCGCTGCCCGCACGGGCAACACATGCCTCCSGTTAGGCAGCGCATGCGGCTCCAAAGCCTGCGGGGTGGGAGGCTGGGGGGCATCACGGGGGGCTACTGGGGGCGGGGGGGCACTTAACAGCAGTGGCAAAAAACCATAGCGCTCCCACCCCCCTCCATCTGCGGAATATTTCTAAGGATAGTTTTCAAGCTCTTGCGCTGCGCATTAAAAAGCTATTTATTGGGCGGGGGGGTCAAGAAGGAGGGTGGATTGTTTTATTTTAAGAGCGGTTCCTCGGGGAATCCCGGCGCAGGTATTTTCACCTCTGTTTGGGTTTGCTTTTTGGGGCCTGGCTCCCTTCTGCCCACTGCACTCGGCTGAGTGTGGGGGGGTATCAGGGGTGGGAGAGCCCGTGTCCCTTGGGGAAGCCAGGCATCTGTGTGTGTTTAAGTATGGGGCGGACTGAGCAAATATGTACTCAGGGCTCTATAGTCTTTCTGAGAAAAAAAAAAAAAAATCCACCACAAAGTTTCAGGGGCCCTGTCGTGGTTTCTGTTCTTTCTGGGAGAGAGGGGAGACGCAGGGGTAAACCTCATATATTAAATTACCCCCACCCCCACCACCACCAGGAAGAGGAAGCAGTATAAATAAACCAGGATCTTTGGGGGACAGTTGTGTCCATCCTGTGGTACCCCTCCATAACACATCCCTATGTGCAGGGTGTGGGACAGGACCAGGGATGCCTCCAGGCTGGTATTTCTCCCCTACAACATCTAATGATTAAAGGCAGATACCACTGAACTGCTGAAGCTGCACAAGAAGGAAATTGTTCCCTCCTTCCAGCTCTAGTTTAAAGCCTGCCCAAGAAGCACAGCAAGGAAATCTGACTCTGGCTGTGTCTCGCTCTTATAGTCACCATTATTATGGGGCATGTTTTCCTTGATCCCCATTATCCACAAGCAAAATAAACCCACATCTCAGGAGGCCCTAGAGCCAAAGCTGGCCTCTTGCCAGATATAGTAGTTAGGGCCTGATTCATTTCTCCCTGCCCATTCTCTTCTTGGTTATCCTAGGAAGATGGAAAGTGCAAGAGCTATAGTTCTTCTTTGGAGGGATGAGCATCAGACTCACTGCCGCTGAATCTAAAAGTGGGTTTCCCTGCAGGGTATCCATATCCCTCCTCCCAAATCACCCTGTGCAAGATGTATGTGAAGAGGGAAGAGATACTTTGCCACAACCCCCCTGTCCCCATCCCTCTTTCAGATGCAGCCACAAGAATAAATCTGAGGTTCAGTTCACAGCTCACTAGCACTCATGTAGACTTTTCCCACTGTCCTGGATGAGCTCAGACCCACAGCAAAGGTCTTCCTGGTTGCTGCTCTGCTCATCTCATGACCTTCTTCACTCTCCTCTGGGTGTAGTAGGTGAGCAGGAGGGCAGAGCTGAACAGTAGGACTGTATGGGTGGTTGATGACAGATGTCCTCTAAAGTCACGGTGAATCATGTCCAGGGACTCCTAGTCAGGTACTGGAGTTGGAAGTGTGAGCATCTCTGCCATGCTCATGACCCCAGTACAGCTCTGCCCCAAAACAGCTTGTCCRTTCTTTGATCCCATAAAAGCGGTTCCTGTCTGAGTCATGGGGTGCTGAGGATCAGGCCCTGCAGTTTTTAGGCCCCTAGCATCCTTGGAAGCCTGTGATGTATGCAAGGTCAGACCAGAAGCAAAGGCTGAAAGAGAAACTGAATTGCAGTGATCTGGATGGTAAATCTTCAACACAGGCAGGGCCGCTGTGAGCAGAGCAGGAAGAATGCAAGAGCAATTTTATGGGCTCATAAAGGTTATGGACCCATCCAGTTTAGCGTTTTCTCTCTGACAGTCCATGGCAGTGTATGCTATGGGAAGAAGATAAACTTACGGAGGTGCTTCTGCCATCTCCTCCCCCAGACTGACCAAGGGATCTGCAGCTCAGGGTCTTCCTCTGAGAATCCACAAGATCCTGTGGCAAGGCGTTCCACAGCTTAACTACATGCACATGAAGAGCTACCTCCTTTTATTTGTGCCGGACTTGCAACCTGCTAACTTCATGTGATAACTTTCTAGTTCCTGTGCTGGAARAAACAATGAGCAGCCAGTCCCTCCTCACCTTCTCCTGGCCACTCAGAAGTTCATAGACTGCTGCTTTATTGCTCCTCCATCATTTTCCATCCCTGAGAGTCCTACCTGCTTCACTGTTGCTTATACAGAAGCTATTCCCTTGTCTTAGATCACACGTTCTGCCTTTCTCTGAGAACTTGGGACAAAGGGATCTGAACATACTGCTATCCCTTGTCCTCCCCACCATGTCCCCCAGCCACATACAACCTTTCCACCTCYGCCTTTGGTGGCTGCCTCTATGTGTGGAGTGGTAGAGAACAGGTCCTGTGCTGTGGTTCTACTGTTCTAGTTCATTTTTGAGCAGATCAGCACCAGGTACSCAGGAAAATGGTTTTGTCATCCTCCTTCATTCCAAGATGCTGTGTGTTTTCTCAGCCCTGGTTATAAGAGGATCCTTCCCCTCTCTATGGACTTTTGAAGGGGAAATAATTTATTCTGCATGCCTGGGTATCTGCTTTTGTTTGGGATGATGTATGTTTGTGTGAGCTCCCTGCTTG
Organism: Apteryx rowi; assembly: GCF_003343035.1. Classification (NCBI taxonomy): domain Eukaryota; kingdom Metazoa; phylum Chordata; class Aves; order Apterygiformes; family Apterygidae; genus Apteryx; species Apteryx rowi. Next base: position 1,380,102 of record NW_020451127.1, read on the forward strand.
GACCGTGAAGGATGACCTCTTCCCACCATGGGAAACAGGACTCCTTTCTCCTTGGTAGATCTTTTCCAGGCTGGTGGTCCTGTCAAGGCAAAGGTAATTTGGACACCTAAGTTTYGTTTTGTTTTTCTTTTAGATTGTATCCATGAACATGTATATAATGAACTAAGAAGGAATGCATCACTAAACGAAGCCTATGTAATGCTGCTATTGTAAGGAGACATTGGGGATGATGGAGATTGAATTCAGTTTCTCCAATGTCTTACACCAACCCCCCCTAAAAGTTTTAGGTCCTTCTACTGATGTAAAACAGCATCAACAAAATGCATAATCAATTAAAAATGGCTAAGGATTTGGCCAGAAATGATTTCTATTGTGAATAGGTCCTACCTTGTAGCTAACGTTCGCAAAGCCCGATAATAAAATTCTTGTTTCCCTGGATTGTTTTCTTCCCAGCTGGGTGAATTCCTCTCTGCAGGAGCTGAAGTCCCATCCTAGATAAAAAATCTCCTGCCCCTTCTCCCCTGGGTCACCCAGGTTAAGTGAAACATGCACTGCTTACATCAGCTAAAGTCATTGATCAGAGGAGGGAAAGGTCTGACAAAAATGGGGCTGGCAGCCACTCTGCAAAAATCCTGCGTTGTGTAAGAAGCCGGTCCAATGATCTAATGTCACTGAGAGAGAGCTGGCCTTTCCTGCTCTGTTTCCACTTGGCTGTTGTTGGTGTTTTGTATGTAAAGTCAAGGTCAAAATAGACAAGAATGAACTTTGGCCAAGTCAGGTTTGTGCATCGGGCCAAATGATATGCATGGATTTGTGGCCATAATCATTGTATGTATGTGTTGCAAAAAGAGTTTTGATGTCAGTGCTTTCCTTTGACATGGTCAAAGAAGAGAAGGAGGAAAATGAAATGAATACTTCAGCCCTTATAGTGTTTGCGCAAAGCTGGAGTCATACCTCTTGGCTGAGATGAGTGTGAAAACGTTGAGCGATGGCTTCTTTGCTGGCTCTCAAGGGAAACATCTGGTGTGTGTCTTATGGACAAAATCCAAGGTGAAAAGCTCAATCAAAGCAAAATAAAAAGCCATAAAAGGGGCTTGAGGGTAAGTCCTGGGCCACTCCGTTGGTTTTGTTCTTGGTGCCTCAGATCAGCTGTGGTGCAAGACTGAAGGGTTTTTACCATATTATTTTTTACCATAGAAGAGTTTTATCATAGTGAACAGCCCMTATTGGTATAGCCAGTGGAGGTCGTGGCTGGGACCTCCACATCCTTGCCATCATGCAGCTCTGTGATCTGGATGAAATTCTCCTGCTTCACCACTCCTTGTGCTTTGGATATCTTGCCTGACGAACCAATTTGCAGGAAAGGAAAAGCAAGGCTGAACATGCAGCCCAAATGCCAATGGCTCAGTTGAACTCCCTTTCAAGGAGACAGTGGCTTTCACGTTTTTGGCAAGCAGACGTGAGAAAAYAAGCGGAATAGATGAAGTTGTGGAGGATGAGTTATTTTGTAGAGACGGTCTCAAGACCAGTTACACCTAAGAGGTAAATACATTGAGAACGTTATCAGAGATGTTGTTCTCACTCAGTAGCTTCTGGACGAAAGACAGACTCAATTTGCTAAATTGAAGAAGGGGTTGCTTTTTTATCTAGCAGTTTCCGCTGCAGATGCAATACTTGGCTTTGCACCAGGCCAGGCATGCATCTGCCCCTCATTATCACCAGTATGAATGATGCAGTCAGATGAAGCGAGATGAGCTTTTATTGTACGGTGCATCAAGCAGAAAGGAATCCTTCTGAATATCAGGATGAGTAGATTGTAAGGCTTAAATGGGTCATTATATCATTTGTTCTGCTCTCTGCTATCACTCTACCCACAGCCTTTCAGAGAATCACCAGTACTCTGAGCCCTCTAAGCGGGGTTTTCCTGMGGGATCTCCTCCAGAAAACCATCCTATCTTCATGCCAAGGCTTCCAGGGATAGCAGATTACCTTCTCATTGCCWTTCTTTGAAATACAGCACCCATCAACGGTTAATCACCTGAAACAGTAAAAAAAAACACAAACAAACAAACAAAAAAACCCCAGCCCCTTTTTCTAAGGGGTTTGGGGGTCACCTGGCTTGAATGTACAACCACTGGTCCTTCTGTTGACTTTCTCCAACAGCATCCCATGCTCAAGAAACAGGAGTGCCCTGAAAGTGAGTGACAGGAYCTCTCCTCTTCCAGGCAGCCTGGGAATGCCAGCCTTTGGCTAACTGATGAGCAGGTGAGGCAGATAGATATGCTCTCCTTGTTGTTTGCTCTTCTTGACGTAGGCCTGACCTGAGATGATGACGTGAGCCCGGGCTGATGTGGGTGGAACTTAGATCTGAGTCTGGGCTCTGTAGAACAACTGACCAGTTCCCAGAGGTCCCAACTTTGTTGCTGAAAACAAAATCACAGTTCCCCTCTRTATCAGACTGCAGGAGTCACAAACRTCAACGTCAGCTGAAGACATGCCAGTCTGCAACAGTGCTGGTCCAGGGTCCACAGGACAGCACGGGYAGGACTGGGGAAATGTAGCTCTAACTTGCACCAATTTGCGCTGATCCCTCAGCCTTTGTGTTGGGTAGAAATCACCAGCCTGTCTTCTCCTAGTCCTTCACTGTTCTACTGTGGGGACAAAGTGGTGGGTAGGTGAGCACAAAAAGGAACAGAGTAAGCATAGCAAGCTCATCTCTTTACCAGGTGAGGTTTCCGCCATGCCAGTGACTGATCTGCATTTCAGTTCATTCACCATGGCTTTATCTTCTTGCAGAGCAGCAACTGATATCACGTTTGGCTTGTTCTCTTTTCATCCTTCCTGCGAAGGGTCTTTTGTGGTTTACCATGTTTTGAAATAACATCCTGACTTGAGAGAGGTGTTTCCGTAGATTTTACATGTGGTTACCCTGCCTGTTGCTCATCACATTTTAGCTATTTTGGCAATTTCTGCCCGCCACTGAACAACCTCATTCCCACCCTAGGGCTGAAGTGCATGTCTCAAGTCTGTATACTTTCCTCCGTATGCCCAAGGGTATGTTTTACCCCAATTTTTCCAATTTCCCCTCCTCCTCCAGGTGCATGACAGACTGATGGTGTCTCTGGCTGCACACCTGGGTTGGAATCACCTTGTCCTTTTTTTTGTGTTGCCACCAAGGCACAGTCAGAATCGAGGAAAACTCCAGTTCAGAGGTAAGCAAGAAAAACCCCACTGAAGCTGCCAGGGGCTGAAACAATTTGGCAAACTTTACAGAAGAAAACTGCCAGTATGGAATGAAAAGATGCGAGCATTACTTCAACAGGAGAAGCTCTGATTAGCAGATTATCACTTAAGTGATGTTGATCCCAGCCACGCTGCCTTCCAAATGAGCCCTTTTACAGCTGCCAGCTGCACCATGGAGTCATGCATGTAAATAAGTGGGCCAGATCCTTTGCTGGCATCAGTCGAGGCAGCTTTGATGGACCGTCRTTGAGTTACAACAGCTGGAGAAGTCTGACTATAACAGGGAGTCTGACTCGCCTCTCAGACTGGTTTGAGAGCTTTTGGGTGAGACAGCCTGAAACAGCCTGCGTATTGCAGGAGGGARCAGCTTCTCCGAATCCAACAGCATAAAAAACATAGCGCACTACAGCTGCAGGGACTCTGTAAACTTTCATTGTGTCCAACTGCTACCGGACAAGGCCTTCTTTGTATGTGACAGCTATTTTTCATTACAGATATGAGATTGAACCAGCAGACTCTGCAGTGGTGGCTGTAATGTGCTCCAAGCCAGCTGAAACCAGCGTGCGAAAGGCCTGTGCAAGTGGGGTGGCAGAAGCTGGAGTCACCTTATCGCTAGCCTCAGGAAAGATCCTTGCTGAGTCAGATAGGGGAATGATGAGGGATATTTTTTTTTTACACTTGCTGAGTCTGTAACCTGTTTCCTGGGACCATAAACCGGTATATAGCATCTTGCCCTCATAAAGCTCTATTTATCTCTGATGAGCTTGTTTGGTTGAGCGTGTGGGGAGCATGTGAGGGACTCTCATGAGTCCGCCTTGCAATCTCAGAGCTGTGCTATCGCCCCAGGGTGAGCTTTCCCCAGAGTTCACAGTCCATTTCAGCTCTGATAAGCGTTCAAAGGTGATGGCTTGAAACCTGCAGAGCTAGCGGCGAGGGGGGGGAACAAGCTCTCTTTGTGAAGCTGTGCTAGCTGGTTGCTGCACGCTGGAAACAACGCAAATCCACGACTTGACGGGATGCACGCGCTAAAGTATATGCATGTGGGGCATGTGTTTGCAGCCATAAAAAAGCCTGCATGTTTCCACCTCAATGATGGTTCATTCTGTACAGGTAGAAGACAGTGCAGGGAGGAGGGTCAGGGAAGTCACATGGCTATTTGTTGCATGACTTACAGCACACGGCATACGAGGAATTTCTAAAGGGGCTGGGGGTGGCTACAGTTCTCTAAAATCCATCATTAAATCCAGCTCTGCCTTAATATAAGTGTGTTGTGGGGAATTCAGGCAACCTGAATTTGAAGTTCAACCAGCTTCAGCTTTCTCCCAGGTTTTTCTCTCCAGGTAGATCTCTGCTTCTCTAGGAAGGATGGATACAAGCTCAGCTGCAGACACTGGCATAACCTGTAGCTGATGCTGTCTCTGTGTTCAGTGGATTGAATTAAATCTTTCATTCAGTTCCCCAGACAATCTAGGAAGGTCCTCAACCTTCGTCTTGAATGGGATTGCAGCCTAGTCTGGGACAACTCTGACCACAGATGTCAGCGTATTCAAGCCCTGGCAATTTTTAGGCTATTGAATTGAATGCTGGTTTGTCAGCATAACCTTGCTGTAGAGTTGGACTTTTCAACCTAGAAAAGAGGTTACTGAAGAAGAGGAAGGTGATAGATGGGAGAAAGATCTGTGAATATCATGAAGAAGGTAGTTGGGAAGCGGTTCTTCAGTATCCCTCCTATTAGAGCGATTGGGAGCACTGAATGGAAAATATGGGGGCAAGTTCAAAGTAAACAAAAGCATGCGCTGAAGCTGCAAAACTCCTTGCACAGGATCTTGTTTGCATGGATTCATAATGTGACTAGAATTCATGGAAGGAAAACAGCCATTTAGGACTTTTAAATACTGATATACCACCTATGCTCTAGAAATTCTTTGAGTTAGGGATTACTGAGGGCTGGAAAGTTATATGGGAAAACATCAGTACATATTCAGACTGTTCTTACAGTAATCAGTAATAATGGTACTGCTAGAAGTTATCAGTACAGTACCCAGTTTTTCAGTAGACATCCAGCATGAGCACTGCTGGAGGTAGGATATTATGGTAGGTGCTCCAGATCCCCCCATACCTCTTGTCTACCTGCACCACCGCCTCTCCAGCAGCACATGGGCCGTACACATCCAGGTCCTTTGGGTATGCCCCAGCCGACATGTGAGATCTCCATGGCTGCAAGTCAGGACTTAGAGATGTGATTGTGCAACCTATGACATGGAGGGCAAGGATGACCTGCGATCTGAAACCAGGGCCAGGCTTCAGGGCAGGCTTCTGCTCTGGGTGGGACTGGCTGCTGTCATGGGCAGCAGCGGGCAATGGGCCATCCAGGTGATCATTGGCCTGAGCTGGCTGCCATGGTGAGCCAAAGGATGGGATAATGGTGACATACAGCTGATTAGGGCATTGGGAAACCAGGGGGTGGAGAGCTTTTCCAGCAGCAGTCTACAGGCAATCTGTCCCATGCCTTCTAGTGATATAAATGCTGGAGCTTTACCTTTCTCCCGTCTCCATGTATTTTGGCAGGATCAGTTTGGTTCTGGCTCCTGCTCTTTGGGACATGTAATCTTAACATCATCTCTGCTCCCACAAAGCCTGGAGCTGGTCTTGCCAGGTGTCTCAAGAGCCTATTTATGTCACCTATTCTGCTTGCTTCTGTTATCCAAGCCTGAAGCATTTCCCCCCGGTTATCACAGCCCTGAACTCCCCTGAGCAAGGCTTTCCCTCTTCATATGGAGGTTTCAGAGTTTGAAAATCTGCTGCTTCTCCTGGTTGCTAAAAAAAGTTGTGCCACATTTCAGGGTTCGACTCACCTGGCTTTTGTTTCCAGCTCTTGAGTTTTCTCATGCCTTTCTTTCATGCACAGAGAAAAGGCTTGGCTGTTCTTTCAGTCCTTACAAGCCCTCCTTTATCAAAATGGATGGCTTTTAAAAGTCATCTCTAGTTGATGCTTCCAGCCTACACCAGGCAAACTGAAAAAAAAATTTATATTTTCATTGTCAATCACTGCAGACTCAGCAAAGTATCTGATTACTTCAAGCAACACATGATTATGGGCTATTTTCCTACTGTCCTGCAACATGAACCCCAGAAAGAAAGCATCCTGAGATACAGAAGTTCAAACAAAATAAAAGTTACCAGCATTTATGTATTAGAAGAAGCATAATAAAATCCAGGCTGGCCCTACAGAAGTGAACATAAAATCCTTCTTTCTTTGTGATTTATTAGAGCTCCATATCCCTATTTTATTTTTAATTGGAAATAAGGAACTAAAGCACAGAAGAAATGCCACCAGCTGTTTGGACCAATTTTTAAACATAATTTACACAATAAAATCAGTGTAAGTTTTAATGAGCAGTTTCTGATATCCTTTTTGCCTTGAGGATCCAGACAGAGTGAAATATAGTCTCATTTCCCCTTTGAGTGTAGTGGTGAATCRTGATGACTTTGCATTGCCTTGCAGGTAGGACTTGCCACAGGGCTTGGTTTCTGGGAGGTCTGAGCTGGGGAATGGGAAAATGAGCTGAAATCATTGCATGCTGTGCATTCCCAGTTCGCACAGCTCACTGGGAGCTGCTGGAAGTTGCTTGAAGTGCTTTTGGGAGCAGATAGCACATGTCCAAGCTCCCCCTACCATCACAGCCTGCAGAGAATGACTCAGATCTGGCTCAGGAAGGATACTCCAGCTGGACAACCTATGTGTCTCCATGGGATTGCTCTGTCCCAGATCACGAGCTCTATTTGTGGTGATGTCTCCAGGGTGCAGACAAAGAAGAGGCTCTGTTGGCTGTGGTCCCTCCATGRACATGGTTTCTGCTTTGTGAGCTCTCAGTCCTAAGCTTTTCATTAGCCTCTCATTCACTGAATCAACAAACGCCAGCTGGCTCTGTTACAGAAACCGACTGCTTCCATGATGCTGCTTGTGAGAGCCCCACATCTTACCTCTTGTCCTTGGAAAACCTGGCTCACTTGCCTACCTAGTGGGTTGTACCTCATTCCCACCCACTTTTCCAGGCCTGAAGAAGCCACCACACCTCCTGCCCCAGCTCTGTCCTTATTCACACATACAACCAGTGACAAACTAATTTCACCTGTCAGGGGAAGTTTTGTAACAGCCACTGGCGCAGAACTGATGCAACAGGGATGGTCCAAGGTTATAAATAAGGCAGATTGGTGGAGAGGCATGATCTCTTTCCTTAGGCCATAGATACAGCTGGAAAACGTGAATATTTCAGCATAAAAGTCTTGCAAGAGGTGCTGGAAAAACAAGGCTGAAAGCAGTGCTTGTGGGCTGAAAACCTTTTTCTATTCCCTGTGTATTATATATTTTTACAAGAGAGATCCCCTTTTCTGCAAACCTCACATTTATCAGAAACAATGCTCTATGTTTTTGATTTTGATGACAGTTTCTCTGAAGCAGGAAACATGAGAGGATCTGTTTAGGGACAGATACTTCCTGCCATCTTTTGGATGTTACCTTGTCACTGGGCCGTCTTCTGCGCAGAAATATTGTGGTTAGGTCATCATTTTATCATCATAAAATACCTCTGGCTGTATTTTCTTGGCTAATGAAATAAAACGATTCTTTTCCCCAGTGAGATCAATGCAATGAAAGATGTTTTGTTTACATTGTTAAAAGCAACCCAACACTTACTCCTTCCTCCTGTTTTCCTTCTAAGTAGAAATAAGGAGACTTGAAAATCAACAGTTGCAAAATAAGAAAAGGAACACTGCCAGTTTTCTCAGGTGGGGTTAGGCTCGTGAGGAAGCTGACCTGCTGTTGTGTGGAAGGTTCCCATTGCAGGGAAGAACCAGGTAGGCAAAATAGCCTTCCGCCCCATCTCCCACCCCAATTTTAAGCTGAAAGTGTTCAGAGTGCCAGCACGTGGCTGTCTTGATTTCGACAAGCGGCAGAAGGCTACAGTTAGCCAACGGCTGTTCTGAAACATGTTGGCCTGAAAGAATATGGTCTCTATTTTGTCAACATTAGGAAAGAAAAAAGAATCCATCCAAACCTGCTTCAATTGCAGGTAAAGGTAGATTCGGTCCACAGCAGAAGCAGCTTAAAGCTGTAGTTTTTGAGAAAAGGGAATACTTTGCTCATGGAAGTGGGATACCATGTCTGCTCATCTTATCTTCCAACCCTACGGAGGGCGGTCTCTTGAATACTCCAAGGCATCTCAGATATCACTAGGCACCTGTGTTTAGCCAGCTGACCCCAAACCCTAGAGTTAAATGAAATGACTTCCATCTTTAAAATCAAGAAAGATGAACCTGATCCCTACATACCAATGGCGTGGACTTTATTCTCTCTCCAGTTCTGATCCTCATACACAAAACAAGACATTTTAATATATAAGCTATATAAAATACATAAAATAAAGGAAGAAAGACCTTTGAGTCAAAGACTCTCAGTTCCTATAGCCTCAAGGCTCTATGGTTTTGTTTGGAGATTTTAATAGGAGCTATTTGCGTTCCAATGTGAACTTGCTGAATGTTCACTCAGACTGTGACTATATTAGGAGATAAAATGGACCAGGAACCATTCTTTGACACTTAAGGCAGCAGTATGACCTGCCTCACATCCATGCAGCTGCACTTGTTAGCCTCCAAAACTGGAAGGCTGTATCAAAAATGTCAATTGGTATGGTCCGTGTTATGTGCTAACCCCAAATTATGCCCGAGTATGGGCTGGGACAGTGGTAGGTGACATAGGCCCAAACTGTGCCATGGATTGTGCTATAGACTAGATGATAGAGTGTCTTTCCTTGAGAACATGTCTTGGCCTGGTCTGACAGCTCCTGGAATACCACGGTCATAAACCTGTTCCTTGTGTATTACCATAAGAAGTCATGAAGTGGGGCTGAAGGGTGCGTGCTTAGATTGTAAGAGAAGAAAACTCCTCAGGCTCTAGCTTCTTGAACCAGCAAGGCCTCCTTCCTGCTCAAAGATGTGGAAGATGTCCGTCACGGTCAGTCTTGATCCTATAATGAACCAACAGCAGCTGCTTCATTCATAGCTCTTTGAAAGGACTTTCTGGGGGTCTTTCATTTCTGAAGCATTCATGAACTGATCCACTAAATTAATCCATAAGGAAAGGAAGTGTTCACATGAAGAAATGTTGCCATATTGTCATGGTTCTCATGAAGAAATGGCCCAGAGGGATTGCGACATATTTTGTATGTCTTGAGAGTAACAGACCATCTGAAAGAAAACAGCAACCCTGCCTCCTGATCTGCTCTCCCTGTTCTTCGTTAGCTAATCTTTCTTGAGAGGTAGGGGAAAAAAATGAACTATGTCAAGCAGCGAAGAATGTCATTTCTCTAGGCCAGATTTAGTGACCAGAATATGAAATTTCTGCTGGAATAAAAACCAAAAGATGTGCACATCCCTCACTGAGAAAGAATTGATTACGACCTAGAAGTGATCTCCATGATGGCATCTTAAATTTCTCTTCTCTCAGTGGGTGGCACCACATTAAATGGGTCCTGTAATGTGCAGGATACCACGTCACTGGAAAGTGTTGCCTATGGGGATGTGCCTTGTAGCAGCACTGCTTTCAGAATGAGGTCTTGCTCATTTGCCTCTCCTCTGCCATTGCTCTTCACTGCAACATTTCTCCTTTTCCATGACCTGGTCAGTTGACTTGGGAAAATGGGACTATGTTGCTGAGGAAAGATGTGACAACAGTTGAGATTCAGGATGGGCTGGGGGGAATGGGGTGGCATGGAGGCAGGAACAAGAGGTGGGACCTCTCTTTCCATGATACACAGCAGGTCACTCTTCGGTGCATGGATTTTGGCTAGAAACCGGTAGGTGACCCTATTTCAGTACGGTAGTGTGGAAATGGCACACCATCAAGAACATCTCAAGGGACACCTGGGTGCTCTGGGCTTCCTATACATGATTACTGAGTGCTTTGTGTCCTGCTGTGTGCACACAAGACAAATCTGTTCCTTTTTACTATCGGATGTGAGCCTGGCACTCAGGGCCTGAAGGAAATGGCATGCTATCACTGCAGGATCTCTCCTCATTTAGCTATCTGTGGGGAAGAGATAATGGTTGTCTGAAGCACCCTTCAAGATATCATTAGCTAAGTGACATACCAAAGCTGGTCTCAAGGGTCTTTGACTTWCCACCTGAGTGAGTGCCTGCTGTTAGGGAAAGACTGTGGAATAACACCTAGGCAAACTGGAAAGTGCCTGGAGGAAAGTCAGCAGAAAACAATAAGAGATTTCTAACATGGCCTGGGAGGAGAAGGTGAAAGAAATGAATTTTTTCAGTCTTCAAGACTGAAAGATAGTAACACACTCCTCTTCAGTTACAGCGGATAATAGCTGATGTCTCTAGGACCACATGGTGGACTCAGAGAGGGACATGCATAGCAGGAAAGAGATACTTACACTTAGACACTTGAATTTCCTGTACCTCAGTTCAACACCTTTAAACTAGGGAGAACGTTAGATGATTTGGTTTTGTGCAATGGAAAAATAATGTCATGTATGCAGTGTCTTTCTGCCTATTTGTACTATACCTAATAATATCACTGTCAGGACCCTAAAATACCAGTGTAATATAAAGCTACCATTGCACTCTTCAGTTTCATCAAATCATCGGCATGTGGACTTCATGAGCAAAAATCCATTTTGAGTCCAGTGCAAAATCTGCCATGTTGTTCTTAATTTCTTTTACAGGTCAGGAAATCTCTGGAGCCAGCTATCATGTGAGATAGTTTTAAGACAATGAAAAAAGTTCTGAGCTGCATTAGAAAGTTTGTCTATAGTTGAAGTATTTTTTCTCTTTCTCCTTTGAAACCTTTTAGTGTGGGAATTAAATTGTCTCCAGAGATGTTCAGAGTGGGAACAAAGGTATGTGACTGAACATAATAGAGTTATGCAAATATTTTAGGATACAAATGGAAAACTAGAGCTGAAAAGGTAGTTACAACTGATCTGGGTCCCAATGCTCCCCCCCCACCCCAAACCCCAATCTGCTAGAAAATAATCTCTGAATATGTGAGAAATAAGAAGTTAGGATAAGCCTAATAGAAATGAGACTACAGAAGACAAATAATCTGAAGCTTCTTTTCTTTTATCTGCATGAAAAAGTATTTTTTTCTGATAGAATACTTAAACTAATAAATTTTACCTAGAAGAGTGGAAGAGAAGACAGTGCAAGAAGAGAGGTAAAGAATACTTCAATAGMTAAATTTATAAGCACCTATAATTTCATAAGCACCTGGAAGTACTACGATGGTGATGAAAAACAACTAGTATGGATTTGTCAGGAACAAATCATGTTAAATCATTGTCTTCCAAGTTTTGACAGGATAATGGGTAAGGAAGCAGTAAGAGAATATGTTATGTCTTGGCTTTGACAAAGCATTTGGCACTGTCTCATATGATTCTGTCTTAAGTAAACTAGGAAATATTAAGGAAGGATTAATCTTCCCTACATTAGATGTGTGTTAGGTATCTGGTCTGAGTCAGTCCCCCTGATGCAAATAAAGGTGCTTCCACAGGGTAATTCATCTCACCCATCTTAGACACCTATCTTACGATGGGACAAATTGCACCCTGCAGGTGCCCATTTCTCTCCTCTGACTGTAAAGGGAGCCTAGTTTTACTAGCTCAGAATTTTTCATGTCTTTTAGACATCCGAYTTAGGGCATATGAATCTTACTCAGAGTCTAAACCAGTGGCAGATCTTTTCTAATTTATGTCCTCTTAAATGTTTCCCTCCAGAGGGAAGATAACTCTCATGACTACCTAGTACAGATTTGCTGCCAGCTAGAAAGGAAGATCAAATAGTCTTCCTGGAGTGGGGGGGTCTTATTTAACATTCTCCTTAGTAACTTCAAATTTTAACAAATAAGTATAACACTAAGTTTGGAAAGGGAGGACTGGAAGGAGAATTCAGTATAATATTGATCTCCTGGAAGGACTGTCCCTAAGCAACAGGATCAGATTCAATGATGGTAAATGAGAAAAAGAAACATATAGCAAGAGGGAAAGAGGGATATCTTATGTATATGTTATCTTTGCAATGTATATGTTATCTTTGCAATGAAACAACATGGGCACATGACAAAGGAAGGAAAACATTAACGATCTCATTTAACAGGCCAGGAATCTGCTAAACATCAGGTAAGAAGATGCAGCAAAGTAAAGGACTGAACCTAAGTTTTGTGGGTCTAAGTTTGGTGCTTTGGTCTGAAGACTGTCTTTGTTCTTGGCAATAGGAATTTCCATTAGCTGGGTCCTACACCCATTCAGGATTATACTTCAAGCTTTCAGTAAAAAGTTCTTTTTCCTCCTTTCCTCCCCTCCCCCTTCCCCTTCCTTCCTCTCATACACCTTATTACATCTTATTCTCACTAAAACAACATCCCTGTGTCCTTTGTTCTGTGCTGGAACCTGAGGAGACCCTGCAATATCTAAGACACCACCTTTACTTCACATGGTATAACGTAGCAGAGGAACCCTGTGCATTCAGCAAGATTTCACCAAAAGAATAATGTTTGCAACAAGACTAAAATGCATTTAAACACCAGACCCTTCTTCCTTCCTCCAGAAGCTCATCCCAGTCCTCTGATATGGTAAATACTCTATTTTTTTAATTGCAACCAATTTTTTAGCTCTTCTTTCCTCCAAGAAGCTCTTCAGTTTCTGGTCTAGAACGCCATATGGAAATAAACTTCTGCTTCATGGGGGACCATAGGGTATAGCTACACCCTGACACTCACTGTACCTTTGAGTATTTTTCTTTCTTTCTTCTTTTTTTTTCTTTTATATTTTTTAGCAAATCATTTTTTTAAATTCAAAACTGCTGCTGCAAAAGACACAGCGTGGTAAGAGATTTCCTGTGGGACTTGTACCAAATTGCTTAGGGTGGAATATATCCCATTCTACTTGAGCTTCATGAAAGTCAGCTATGTAGTTTAAAATAAGTGTCCAGGCCTATCTGAGGTGCATAGGAGCTTTCCAAGGGCAATTCTTAGACACTTAAGATGAGTGAATCAGCCTGTGAAGGTGCTGATATTGTTCCACAGATCAGAAAGAGAATGTAAGGCTATGATTTGACTAATTTATTTTAGTTGCCAGCTTTTGAGTATGAGAAAAATGGACGAATAGACTTCAGGTCTGGGATGACTATGGAGGGAGGCCTGAGTGACCAGCTCAGATGTAGACAATTGCACTGTAAAAGTTTATGTTTAGTCCACATATCCCTGCTCCTTTAAAAGGTGGGAGTTTGGGTTACCTAGTCAAAATAGTGGCAGCTCATCCTACGCTGAGATGAATCACCTTTTGGAGATACCATTGAACCATCCTTCCATTGAACCAAGAACCAAGATAACTCAGGTAAACCAGACCAGGTTACCCAGGAACAGGTGAATTGGTGGTGTAGATCAGGAATGGAAATCTAGTCTTTTGGGTTTCCACAGAGTAGCTGGACTAGAAAAATCTCTGCATGATCAGTTTTAATGAAGCTACAATCTCCAGCTGAAAAAAACCCATTCGTCTTGTGGGTTTCTGTCTGTTTTGCATTTAGAGAAGTGTTTCCCAGTCTTTTTTCAATTAAAGATCTGTCTGTCCTTCTAAGATAGAGAGACAGATAGAAGATTGGTTCATCTCATACTCCCTTATTGTTTTCTAGTTGGGAAAGTAAGAATTGTGGTGGATAAACAAGTTACTGAGCTCCCTTAGCCAAAATAAATATAACCATTACAAAATCATTATGTTACTGATTAATTGGAAATGTTTTAATTGAAAAAGCTAGCAGTCCAAAAGCATAGATGTCTTTCTGTCTGTGTGCATGTACGTCTGACATACACCTGTCAGCTGGGTAGGAATTTCCAAAGGAGAAATTTCATGTGTTTCCTGGGACCTTTCTGATCTTTTCAGGGCTACAAATGGCTTGGGGAGCATCTGCTGGACAGCTCTGTGGGCAATTTTTTTTCACTTAATGAGACAGCAGCTTGTTTCTCAGCTGAATGACTGTACCAGAACATCCCCATCCATTTGTCTTTTATGTCTCTTAGTTGTTCCTATTGTTTCAAGTCGGGGTAGGTAAAAGTGAGTTCCTTCAAAAGCAAGCAAAGCTTCCAACACGCCACACCTACCCCAATATATTATTTTATTGCATTTATAGCTTTTCCATTTGTGCCTGAGGAGTCATTTTTCACAGCACTCATAACCTTGTTAAAGGAGGAAACTGAACAGGGGACCTATTAGCACCTAATGCACAGAAACTGGGGGAAATGCATTGCAAGAGCAGGTAGAGGATGTACAAGCTTTACAACGACCTACATTATTAATCCAAGCTTCTGAATCAATGCCCATAAGAATTAGGTGCTCCATAAACCTGAAGTGGAAATAACACTGTGTGTGTGTGTGTGTGTGTGTGTGTGTGTGTGTGTGTATACGCACCCGTGCATTTCTTCCTACATATACAGGTTCTGCACAAGGACAAAGCAAAGATGAGTTACAGTTTTTTGTAAGAATCAAAGAAGACCCTGTTTCCCACAATAAATGACAGCCTAGAGAGGACTATATGTTAAGTCTTTGTTCTTTTCTCTGTTAAAACAAGGATTTGGACCTGAGTGTCTCGTGTGAGTGCCTTGATTGGCTATATTAGGAGCTCAGCTCACTGATTTTGAATAGAAATGCCCTCTCCATCCAGCAGCACCTTCCCCAAAGAAAATTCCATTAATACATTTGCACCAACTTTTTCCATTTCAAAAGTGTATTTTTTTTTTTACAAAGAAACTCTAAATGTGTTACTAGAAAAGTTCCAAAACAGTTCCAGTCATTTGCCCATACTAATCTACAAACTTAAAATGTATGATCTGTACCGTAAAAGAAGCCAAGAATCCTATCTTCTTCAATGAATATAAGAAGTAGTTAATCATCAGTTCCAACGGTAAGATTTTACCAATAAATTATTTTTTGCTGGCAGAAGTGGTTTCTTTAAAATGGGACTTTGAAAGTTAATTACTACTTCTTATTGTTCGTTGAGGTTAAGTTTGTCACTACTTTTAAAAGTTTTTGTTAAAAAATAATCAAGTTTCAGAACAATTCTTGAATGTGTTTGTAGGTTGAAAACACACTTTGATAAAGTTGTAGGGTTTTTTTTTCTTCCATTTAAAGGAAACAGAAGTTTTACAAGATAATTCATGAGAAATAGAAAATAGGTTTTCCACTGTCTGTGAAATGCAAGCGTCTTTAATATTTCCCTCAAAGCTTCTCCTTCTTTTTCAGCTCTAGCAGCTGTAAGATAGGGTTACCCTTAAAGTTGCTTTCTTTAGACAGTATTGGGAGACATCGTCATGTCCCTTTAGCTAGCGCTACACTTCCATGAACCGTGTTCCTAAAGACCATCTATGAAATACACCAGAATACTGTATGGTTACACCCCATAAACGTTTTTTTGCAGCGTGAGGAAATGGTGGAAGTTGGCTCTAGCACATTTCAACAATGTTACTCAGCCAAGCATAAGAATAAGGGAGCAGAATGGAAAAAAGAAAGAAAAGAAAAGAAACACACCAGTCTTTGGAACATTTACTTTTTGCCAGGATTTGAGGTATTTTCAGTTTAGGAACATTTTCCAGCTTCCCTATTAAAAAAACTTTTCTTAGTTATAAATACTGCTAGTTAAGCAGCAGTGAGTGGCAAGTGAAATTTCATTTGATAATAAAATTTCCAAATCAGAGATCCCTGCTCTTTCAGCACATATATAGCCACGAACAAGGAGGTTCTATCCTTCAAGGAGATGAGATCTTCGAACTGAAACAATTCTCACAGAGATGTCTTTGGCAGCATGTTCTTCTGGTCTCTCTGTACAGGAATTGTAAAAAGAATGAAGTTGTATATTGTTTTGGAAGGAACAGACTCCTGTTGTTACAACTGAGCATGTGGAGGCTAGTGGGGAATTATTCTTTCTCTTTCTTCCTTATCTCCAATTTTCCTCCTGTGATCCTAGTTGAGAGACAATGTTCGAGATTCTCACCTGATAGAAATGCATCCACTGTGACCTAAGGAATAAGTGGTAGTCCCACTTTTGGTTGTTACAGAGAAAGACTAAATAAGAATGTTGAGGATGACTGAGATAAGGCTGTTCTTAGCTTGAGGCAAGGGGGTGGAATAGGTGACGTCTTGAGGTCCCTTTTGTATATATATGTCTATGATTCAGTGATGCAGGAGTGTAGGCAGAGAACCGAATCTGTGGCCAGCAGTGATTTGCTCATTTTTTGGATCCCTTGAATGCCAGATTGGATTTTACAGTGTAATTTGATTTTAAAACATCCTATTAATCCATAGTAGTAGGAGACCATTTCCATAACAATCTTATCCTCTCTCCACAGGGTTTTCATTTGATTGATTACTTTTTCATTTTTTATGTTTGTGCTTTTGCAGGTTTAGACAGGGAAATTATGTTTTCCCCCATCCCAGGACTTCCGTAAGTCATCCAAGTTTCCCAGTTTTTCTTGACTGAAGTGAGGGTTATTTAAAGTATTTAATCTTCTTCAAGACCTTTTTAGTGGCAGGAAGTCCTTTAGGTGATGTTTTTCCAAGTTCCATGAAGGTCTGTGGAAAAACCTGGATGCCCGGCTCTGACTGGAGGCTAAATGAGTCTGGTAAAAGCTGTTTACAGTATCCCAGACTGTGCCTGGTCTGGACCTAGTGAACAAAGCAGTAGAATATCTTCTGGTTTCAGTATTTCAGGACGTACTTATTTCAGGTATCAGAGGGTGGATGGAAGAGTGGAAGAAGAGACTGAAACAAGCTGCAGGTGTTACAGGAAGCAGGACTTAGTGAGACAATTAGTTAAACTCTTGTCTCCCAAGAAGCGGAAATGAATCAATGCTCATTTACTTCCACTGAGCTAAAAAAGGCGGGATATGTGGGCCCTGGCCTGCCAGAAGCAAGGAGACAGAAACTGTGTCCCTATCCATCTGGGTCTATAAAAAGTCAAGTGGCTTGTTTATAGGAGAAGTATGGTGAAGAAGGGAACTAACCACAACAGATTTATGCAGTTGCAGCTGAGATCATTATGTTTTATCACCTCTAAACCAAATTTTCTCTGTACTTGTTTAGAACAGGTCTCGTTCATTGCCTAGCCTCAATAATATCCCTTCACACTAGGAGTCGGATTGACTTTTCAAAATGCAGGCATTTAGTGCTTTTTGAGATATCTTGTGCTGTCCAACATACCCACAGGTGGCTAGCAGATAGGACAAAGGATCTAAGGGAGACCCATGCCCTTCTGCAGTGGCAGTGGAGGCTGGGGAGATCCCTCAAGGCACTGCAGTTATATATGTCTGTGATCAAACAGCTGAATCCCTGTCGCAGTGGGATATTGGTCCTCCAGTGAGATGGCAGCTGCTGTTAGCAGAAGGACATGGATGGTCAGAGTTAGGGAAGAAACCACCACTGTATCCCATTATTACAGACATCAAGTCACAGAGAATTTTGCATCATATTGGCAGCACGGTCCTATTGTCTGAGCTCAGGCCATTTGGGGCAACAAAGAAAGGAAAGCAAAGAATGCTATGCATCGTTGGAGAAAGAGCCTTGCCAAAGAACTGAGTCCACAGGGATCATGGCAGAAAGCGAGACCCAAAACGACATCTTCCATGTGGTGTTAGCTTGACTCAATGGATAACGTTAAATGAAAGGGAAACATTTCATCGGTCTCCTGTTGATGTCAATCTCGTGTGTTCAGATGAAAAGTTGACCTTTCTAAACTAAAATGCTTCCTTCCAGGAAAGTTTAAATATTCTGACTTTGTTCCAGTTTGAGAGGAAAACAAATGTCAAAATATCAGAATCTCCTTGTGCAAGAGCAATGTCATTGCCCCATGTGCTGTGCAGTTGCATTTATTGCTTTGTTTATTGGTCTGATTCGATATTTTTCAGTGGAAATTTTTAAATGGAGATGTTTGGGATTGGTTTTGAAGACTGGAACAAGACTGAACATATTTCTTTGGGACTTCTTCTCTTTTCCTTCTCCTTTTCCAAACAATATGATAAATTGAATCATGTCTAGATTCCACATGCACATGTTTAGACTTTGTGTGCACATATGCATGTATTTGTGTACAGTCACACACATGCAATCACAGAGTGGCAAGAAGACAGCATACATGAACAGAACCTTGCTGATTCCATACAATGGCAGTAGGGAAAAGGGAGCAGGGAGAAAACTCAAAAAAGACGGTGCCAGAAATGTAGGGGGGAAGCGCCAAAGGGAAAGGGAGAGCTGATTGCTGCATTCCTATCTCTTTCAAGTAGAAACAAATCAAAAAATTGCAAGCCAATATGTTGACAAGTAGTATTTTATTCTACACTAGAACTGGAGAGTAAACTGATCCTTGCACTCTCTACACATGGCATATCTTTAAGCTGAGAGGTGAGATACTTTCTGGAGTACCTTAGAAAACATGATGAATATCCAACACACTAGCAGTATTCACTTCCTTAACTTTAGCTATTTAAAGATATGTTTCTAGGCTATCTCAGATACATATCTTTGGATGGCCATAAAAGCTAGTGTTGTCTTCTTTCTCTAATGACTCTAGAGGGAGCTTAGAGGATTAGTTTAAGCTAGACAACTCACTTTCAGATGGCTAAAGTTAGGTGAAATTAATCCCATTTTTGCTGTTCATCCCCTGCTGCTGCTCAGTCTCCAGTTGAGACACTGCATACTCATTAACTCCAGGACAGCTTCTAGTGAGCTAATAAAGGAAGGAATTTATGATTTCAGAAGAGGATAAACATCAAGATCCTTACTGCTGACAAATGCCCTTGAAAAAAACAGCAGGCAGGCAGTGGGGGAGATGCTATGTAGACAGAAGAGTCTTGAAATAGAAAGCCGGTCCAGCATTTCTGTGAGATGTCAGCAATTTTTAACTGAGCTTTGCCTGCAGATATTCAACCAGTTGGAACTAATCCATTTCCAAAAGAGGTGAATCAGTGTCTAGCAATTCACTAAGCCAGTTGCTCAAGTGCTGGTTGCTAGAAATTTGTATTTCATTGCCTTCATGAGGGTAGAGTCCACCAGCATGCACAAGTGCATCCAAGAAGGCAGCCCCAAGGTCTTGTGTGAGCTGATGGCAACAGGAACCATGGCTGTCAAGCAGAACATCTCAGGACAGGCTCTAAACCTTTGTCAGTGTGGGATGAGACACCAGGAGGGGTGAAGGGGAGGGAGGGAAAAATGCTGTCTAAACTAAAGAACAATGTTGTTACTGAGGTAGTGAGTATAAATTGGCCCTGAGTATGTTCGGGCTGCAAAGGAAATGACAGTCTCTGCCCATCCAAGAGGACAGGTTCCCAAATGAACTGGCACAGAAAGGGCAGAAGCTGAGATAGTTATCTGAATACAGAGCTGGATACGTTTCCTTGTGTGTTATATAATAAATTTTCCTGAACTAAGAAGGAGCTGAATTAAATGGAAAAGAAAATTTTGTTTTGTATTGGCTTATGTTATGGTCAGAGACTGCAGTGATTTGCCACCAAATGACCAAATGAGCTTGGCGGGTTATTCAGGTCTCTGCCTGTAGAATGAGGTAATGTATTTATCTTCATAGGACACAAAGGATGGCCAAGAACTTAAACCCCTTGTTTAGGATTTGAATGACCTTAAACCCCAATAAACTAAAAATCCCTTCCTGTGGGACTTCCTGAAGGACAATTACTTCAGGTGGGATTCAACTTCCATATTAAGACAGCTAAAACTAAAGGTGAGATTCAAGCTGAGATTCAGACATCTAAAAGTGAAGGTGTAGTCACTGCATGGATTACTTTATTTACATGGAATCAACCCGAAAGAAGATCTCCTTTTGAAAGGACCCTGGTGAGATCTTTCTCATGCAACAGCCGCAGCATTCCCGAAGGTGGAAGACAAGGCATTATGTTCAGCATTCAAGGCAACATGGTGAGGAGCCTTATGGTCTTCATTCATTGATGTGGCACTACTTAAACATAAAGAGTAGTCTATCTCACCTAAGGATACATGTCTAAAAGTTCGATGTCTGGTCAGAGTGGTCTAGGCTCCCTCTAGAGTCAGTGGAGAGAGTCAGACATTTCCAGAAGGTGAACTGGAGATCACCTTTTGGAAGTGCCTCTGATGAGGTGGTCTGCATGACTGGCAGAGAGGAAAAGCTGACATTTTCAATAGCCAATGTTTGGTCTGGTAAATCCCATGTGACAGCTTCTGTGAAACCTGTTTTGTTTTATGCCGGTTCTTATCTGCCCTGCCTTTAAGCCTGGTTCTTAAAGCAATGACTCTGATCTGGAAAACCCTGTCACAAACCCCAGCATTCCCTAATATCCATGTTGATCATCCCAGCACAACACCTATTTTTTCCTTTGGTACCCAGTGAGACAGTGTATGGGCATCTTTCTCTCAGCTGAGGCTGCTACATGCTAGTAGACAGCAACTAATTTTCTTTCCCAAAATCTAATCAAGGAGGGTTCTTAGTGCTGGAGACTCTGGTAGTCAATTCCTTTGGATGGACTGTGGTTCCTGAAAAACTAATATGACACCTCTCAACGGCCTGTCTGAGAGGAAGAGCTATGGTCGAGTCCCAAAAGTGACTTCTTATTGTAAAGATGAAATACATTGGCAGGGTTAAGTAAGGTGGGAACGCTATCCTGATGTCACTGTTAACCTGTTCTTTAAACACATAAATTCATCTGGCCCTGGTGCTGTACGGCCTTTAAGGAATTGTCTATGACTTCTAGCTTCCCTGAGAAGACCATTTTGTGATTAAGGTGCTGGGCTGAATCCAGAAAATGCTCTAGGCTGATCACTGCGGGTCATATTTGGACTGGCTACTCAGGTACCCAGTGTAGATATGTGAGCCGTTTCTTTATCCTTTTCTGAATAAGGTATGGGTCCCACAGGCCTGGATAGTGGGTTGGCCAAATCACTCATTGATTTCTTGACCTTAGGTTTTGTAATATTTGTAGCACACCAGTTTTATATGGTCTAAATACAGCCTTGTCTTGTAGTAAGTGGGATTCAATGCACTTAAATTCAGGCATGTAAAAACTAGCATCTAGTCTAAACTAGTTACGTAGGTATTGTACCAGAGATTGATTCACCTTAGACACCTCTCCTAGTGCAGGCTAAGCTGCTCTCTGGAGAAGCTGATCTCTCTTCGTGGACTCTAGAGGGAGCCTGGATGACTGCTTTAGAGTAGATACGCAATTTCTAGATAGCTAAAATGAGGTGATATTAAACCTGACATCTCTGTTTCTTATCTAGCAATCAGTATTGTGTTTCACTACCTCAGCAAAATGCAACATTCAGTCTTGGACTCTGTGCCGTCCCAGTTGTCTGGTATGTAGCAGTCTTGGATGAGAGACTGCTAGGAAGCAATATAGGTACCATAAGCAAAACCCAAGGATGGCGGGGAACTTTAAGCGCTGATGAAAGACTCCTATTGCCATTAATTTGCTGGTGGGCAGAAAAAATGATGGAAACTCTGGTAAATATTGCAGTTCTGCATCAATAAGGAAAAATTCCTTAATCATTAAAGAATGTAAAAAAGTTATATGTATCAGTCACACTTAATTCTATCCTTCCTCATCAAAATRATAAAGTTTATCACAATTATTTTACAGCATTACACCTGCTTAATTTTTTTGCAGGCCTGTTTTGCTTCTGTCCTTGTCTATCTGTCTGTCAGGACTCTCAGTCCATATCTCTGTAACTTTTGAACCTGTTGCTCAATTTTAAATAAATTTAACAGATGGATGAAAGTCCTGGAAATATGAAGTTACTGCAAGTTTTGTGAAAATAGGTTGCTGGGTGGAGAAGAAAAATTCCAGGAAAGAACTGCCCCCAAGGGAGAAGCTGCAGTGTGAACTCAATCACCAAAGAAACTGTAAGATGGAGCCACAGGAAACAGATTTGTAAGTTCTGCTGTTCACAGAACTGCTTTCCTTTTTCTTTCTCTTTTGGCTACGGCAGAAATTGTTTCCTTACATCCTTCCCAAAGTTAAATAAAATTCATTTATTTTGAAGGATGAGTAAGCTGCAATCATGCCACGACATTGTGGTCTGCTGAGTATGAGTGGACAAAGTCTAATTTAGAACTATGTTATAAAAAGAAAACTGGAGATAAAATAGGTTCTTCCAAAAATTCCAGCCATATATTAAAGCTCTCTTGAGCACATTTTTTGTGTTTTCTTAAGTGGCCACCTACTTTTGCAATGTTGATTTCAGCAACACAAGTTCACCCGGGGGAGGTTATCAGACAGAGCTTCACACTGAGTGTTATTGGAAGTGTCTTGAGAAAACCTAGTTGTAGAAGGTTTTCAAAAGGAGGGAAAGGAAAAGGGGAAATAGGGAAAAGGGGAAAAGAGGAAAGGAAAGAGGAGGAGAGGGGATGGGAGGGGAGGAGAAGACAGGAAAGGGAAAAGGGAAAGTGAAAAAGGGGGAAGAAACAGCTTTTACAGCATATCCAAACATCCTGATGCTGACCTGGTGGTTTTTTTTGGTTTGTTTTGTTTTCTTGAAATCAGCATAGACAATAATGACACTGGAGGCTGGGAAGGAAGTGCGTGGTGTGACCAGGTTTGCTGTAGATACCCTGTTCTTCATGCAGGAGAGTTCATAAAAGCTAGAGAAAGCTCTATCAAAGCTGGGAACATAACAGCTCCTACCAAGACTGGTATGTTCTGCTTAGCACTGCATTTATGGTAATATAAATGGCTCCTACTCCAAGACTTTAGCTTCTCAGCAGATGAGTCAGGACAGAAAGTCTTGCTCACAGGTGGTGAACAGAATCATGGAGAAATTAAGCGACTTGAGGGATCTCATAAAAGCAGACTGATATAGAGCTGGGAATTGATCCCAAACCCTATGAATTCTTGCTGTATAACTTAGAATAATGTTGTCAGTGAATTTTAGTCATGTGCACGTAGGGTGACAAGTTTAAGTTAGTTACTGGATTCCTATTTCCCATAATGGAGAGTGACTAGCAGCTCCAGGTGTTTTGTTCCACCTAGCTCAGTCATCTGTCTTAAGGTAGCATTAGCAAACTTGGACTGATGCTTCTTTGGTGGCTATTTGGAAAAATGCACTCAAAAGATTTGGACAGTATGCCACACACACAAAAACAAACTAGTAAGTTCTCCTTGTAGTGACTTCTTGCCATGGTACAATTTTTTTTTTTAACACATTGTTCTCTATACAGGTACTCTTGGACAACCACTTCTTCCAGCACTGTGGGCAGCCTATTGCAGCTAAATTATTAATGGCTCAATAGACATCTTGGGATGAGGTTCATCTCAACTAATATTAGTTCCCTTTTTGTCAGGCATTCGGTCTTAAACTCCCTCTGGAGACAAAGGAGATTGACAGACACTTTCTCAGAGTGATTTATATTATAGGTACATAGATGGCTAAAATGCCTTCACCTCTTAGCTGGCTCTGGAGGAGCTTAAATCCTTCCTTTGACTCTAGAGGGGAATTAGAAAATTGGTTCAGGTTAGACTCCTTAATTTTAGAGGGTTAAAGTGAGGTGAGAGATACCCTACGCATAAAGACCACTTTTCTTTAAAGCCAGTCATTACTGTTATGTGTGACCCATCATACCAGAGCTACAGTTTTGCAATAATTTTAGGTTGCTTATGTTGCCAGCAGAGATGAACCCACAGTGACCTCCAAGCCTTTCTCTGCCACCTTTTCTGCTGAGCCATCACATTCATGCAGCTTTCTTGAACCAGACTAGGGAGCTGATCCAGACTAAAACTAATCACATTTTTGGTTGGGTCAGTTTTAATCCAAGAAGTTCCTTGAACTAGCTCATTTAGTGGCCAAAGGAACTCCTGTGGCATTACTTGGAAGAATATGGCATGGGAGGACAGGAATGAGCAGGCAGGTGAGCAGAGGATTGGGGAGCAAAGGCCCAAGAGATACTCATGTCTGTGCTGATAGAGTCCAAGTGTTCTGCAACCTGCAAAGAAGATTACTGCTTGTGTTGCACCCYGAAGTGCAAATATTTGCTTAATCCTCCATGGCAAAGTTTAACCACAGTGCAAACAAAGAGGCTGGATTAGACTGAAGAATAGTGTTTTTTTTTTTGGGGGGGGGGTCTGGACATCCCACCCTCCTCACTGTTAGCATCAAGTCACCAGGAAAAGTAAGCTTTCCTTTTCCGTGTGCTCTGACAGGCCAAACCAGTGGGAGCTGCAGGGCTACGTCTATATTGCTTGTATAAAATCCGAATTGTTTGCTAAATCCACTTGCTCATGTGTAAATTGTTTGAAGGCAGAGAAAAAGCACAGAAATTACCATTGCATAACTGGAATGCAAATATGATGCAATGAAGAGTGAGGGAGAGGCTAGTCTGGGGAATTTTTCTCCATTCAGTGCTTTTCTATAGGGTTTTAACAGGCCTTAAGCAAATGATTTATCTAACTTTAGCTATTGAAAAAAAAATGAGCATTTAGTCATGCAAGTTCCTTCATCTGTTAGGGGAAAGAGATAGGATTTACTAGAATGCAATTCATTCCAAGTATCTTGGGCACTTACTTTAAAATGGGAAGATTTGCCCCCTGGAAGTGCTGATCTGTTTCTTCACTGATGGAGGGTGTAATTATATCGGAACACATTTAGCTTTTAGATGGCTCAGGGTAGGTGAGACAAATTGTGCTCATGACTGTTAATATCCAAGTTACTTCACTGGTAAAAAGGGCATTTCAGGAGATGTAACCAAACTGCGTTCTTAAGGATATGTGGGCCCTTGCTGGTATTAATCCAAATGTCCTATGATGCTTCCACTAAGAAACAGACAGTCTGTGTTGGGTTAGTCCAGATCTATTCCCATGCTGAATGGCTTTTCTGCATGGGTCTGTCAGGTTGTACATACATGCTGACTGGCTAGCTGGTTGCTATTAAACTCATGTATGAATGAATTTGGCCTGCCCGTCTTGCTTTGGGGCACTAATTTTTTCCATCAGATATCCAATCCTGTTTCCTAGAAAATAAGATTAGAAGGGACCYTCACAAATTCCATGGTCATCTTCAAATGAAGACCAAGTCTTTGAAGCCTTTCCTTTTTCTTCTGCTCAGCTACTGATTTTCATGACTCTTGTAAGAACTTTAATATCTTTGAGACTCCCAGCCCCCTTTTGGTTGAAGCTGGCCAGAAGTTTCCAACATTATTACAGAAGGAACTTGCAGCCAAATGGGAAAACAGTTCAAACGCATAAGCTTTATTTCTTCAGGAAATTAAGCTAATAATGCAGCCTGTTCTTTTACAGTTTGGAGAAAGAAAGAAAGAAAAAGAGAAAAAAAAACCCTGAAGTGTATTTTGAAGTCAGCTTTATTGTATCTGGAAATACACTTTACACATAAATAAATGCTTACTGCTTATATGACTATCGGGCAGAGTCAAGGCTGTTTAGGTGATATTAACAGATTAAGTTATTTTTAGAGTTTAACCCTAAAACACCAAAAGTCACTTGGTTGATACTATCTGTTTTTGTAATAAATATRGTATTGCCGTGATTTGTTTTGCATTGAAGTACTTCAGTSCACTGTTGGCCTGAGCAAGGTTTTTGTGAGTTTTAATTTTGGTTGAAGACAGAGGAACATGTAAATATTTAAATGATGTGTTTGAAATGATGTCATCACTATGTTTCTCAACATAAAAAAGGAATCATGGACTTCAACTGAAGTAAAGGGGATTTACGTTTGGCACTAGGAAAACTTTCTAATAAGAAGTATAATGAAATGCCAAAACTCATTGCCTGAAGAGGAGCACATAGTTTCTTTCACTGGAGGTTTTAAGAACAMAGATATACATGACAGGAAAGGCTTCACAGAGTTGGTCTTCATTTGGAGATGACCATGGGACTTTGGAGGGTCTCTTCTAATCTTTCTTTTTTAGAAAACAGGATTGGCTATCTTATGGGGAAAAAAAAAATCCTGGTCAACACAAGCTGATAATGTCTCCAAGTCAACAAACTGTGGTGCAGGATACATGTTTCCAAAGTCAGAAAACAGGATTTTTTCATAAGGTTTTTATGAAACATAATTAAAATAACTGTGCTTTTCAGTCTTTTGGAAATGATGTAGAAGGCCTTTCAATGAGGAAGGCTAGGCATTTGATGCCCAGGATCACATAGTTGTGGCTATGTATGGATTGGCTGGGGATGATTCTGCATTGCCAATAAAAGAGGCCTTTCAGTCCAGTAAGTATACTGGGAGACCAATTTTCCCTTGGATAGATAGTGATTTGTTCTTATCGGGGTATTTTCTCAAGCTGAGACTCTAGGGCACCTCAAGTGACACCTAATTTCAGTCACCAGAACTGTGGTCACCAGCTTCCTCCCCCTGTGGCCAAGTCCCAAGAAACCCCAGAAAATGCCAAGTTTTAAAAAGCTCAACCACTGTTGTTGAAAAGGGATGAAAGCAGAGACCAGTGGTAGCCACTAGAAGGGGTCAGGTGGTATATAACAAACTGCAGGCCTGGTTTAGACCTTCAAACATGACTCTCCTCTGAGGTGAGCTTTGTTGACTTTACAAGAAAGCCATCAACAGAGATGCTGAGATGAACCCAACAAGAGAGTAAACGTGATGTTATTGCAGCAACCCTTGTCCCTCCCCATCTCACTCTCATATCAGCGGCACCTCCTGTGTAACAGCAAAGGTTGAGGGCAACACTRCCAAGGCCAAACACTGAAAACTGATAAAAAGAAATTGCTTTTCCATCCACTTTGGTTCATGGAGTTCAATGGCAGGAAAGATCACAGATACGTATTTCTCAGCCTGGATCAAAAGGAACCCTCACTGGTGAAGCCATTTGAAAATGTCTGGGCTTGTAGTAAGGCTAAAATGTAATCTGGAGGGAAACAACCAATGTTTCAGGGAAAGACATTGATCTTAAGATGTCTTAAGACATCTGCCTTAGTGCTTAAGCCGCCTTCGTAGGGAGTTCAGAGGTTGCATTTTCTGGGGGATRGCATGCCCAAATACAAGGATCCTTGCACCTTCTCTGAAGTAAATGCTGTGGAAGCTACCTAACTGTTAGATACATAGACAGTTTTACCTTAGCGTAGCCCATTGCAGCTGAARGGAGTATGGTTGGCATCCCCGCTCCTTGCCTCTGGCAAATGCAGACCAACATGATTTAGCACAGCCTGTGGTAAAACTAATTTGCATCATTTGGCATCCTGAGGGGCCGAGAGACCATGCCTAAATGCATTCTGCAATAGTTTGTGGGTCTGTGTCCTCAGCCACCTGCACCTGAGACCCTGGAYGGGCTATTGGCTAGGTGGACCATGTACCCTGATCAGACCTCACAGCTCTTGTGCCTGAAGTTAGATGACAAATTTTCTTGAGAAGACTTGAAGGACAGAGTTTTAAAAGATGTTTAGGGATATGACTTCTGTATTCACTGAGAATCACCCCCTGCCTCTGTTGTGGGAACTGCACAGAAAGCTTTCAAAATAACCTGCATGCTGCCATAAATCATCTGCAARGATTCCTTAAATTTGCTCTTTCCTCCAGCACTGGCAAGATTTATTTTAGCTCTGGCCACAAACTATCCTCCTTGCTGTCAGCTCATAACCCTTCTTAGGCCTGAGGCGAAAAGCCATACCTGCAGATTACAATTTTGGTGGATATACCACCAAGTTGCTTGGCTTACCTGATGAAGCACATGCGTGTGTGTGCGTCTGTGTCTGTGCATGTGCAACCACTCCCTACCAGGGGGATGGAATCAGAACTGCTCAGTCACCTTTTTGGCCGAAACCATATAACATCTACAGGTTAATGTGAGTGTGAGGAGGGAAGGTTGCAGGGCAGAAGGAAGAAGCAGGGCTTTCTGTAGCCCTGGGGGATCTGAAATTTATCTCTCTGTAGCCATGAGTAGTTCTGCCTGGTCACCGTCTAAAGTGTGGTGACTACTGCAAAGCTCTGCCATAGATGCAAAGCTGTTACAATATTATGACAAGCAGTTCTCAAATCCCAGGGCGCCTGTGAAATRCTAGGAAGTTTATGGTCCACGGCATTCCCTTCCCTGCTGAGCAGGATGAAAAAGAAAGAGCTGTCGCCTTATCAGAAATGAATGAATGGACAGTCTGTTATTAGCTAATGGTCCCAAAGGCAAGAAGCAGCTAACAGCCAGCAAACTCCTACCATGAATCTGGCAATGGTTAATGCCCTGGGGATATATTTTTTTTCTCTTTAGACAAAAATTAATCATGCAGAACTGAAATACTTTCCTCCATGCTCCTGCTCTGATTGCACAGACAAAGGAGAATAAAACAAAGGTTCATCGGAACTCCAGTGCCATTTTCTATGCTTTTACAGGAGTGGTGGAAATCTCTCCTTAACAGCAGTTAAAAATAGAGTGCTTTTCGATTTTCTACTCATTTGTCAAAGAGCTCCGTCTCAGCCACCTGAGCCCTGAGGCAGGAGGTTTAGCTATGGCTATGGGATCACAACAGCCTGCAGAAAGGATGAGCTGGTCCTGTGAGGCTCAGCTCCAGGTCCCTTTTGGAAGAGGGCAGCCATGGCCTGGTGGGTCTTTACACACATAGATTTACTGAGGCAGCTGGGAAAAACGATTGCTCCATCTTCCTTTAACCTCTGGCACAGGGATGAGCAGTTCTTGGCGTAAGCTAATATATGGGTGAATGCAATACCCACAAACGAGAGGAGGACTCTTCCCTGGAGCACTTGAAGGGTGAGGATAGGGGCAGTGGGGACCCAAGACATGTCACCTTAGCCCTGTTATCCACTCCTCACTCTGTGATTCCTGCTGCCCTTGCTTTCTACATTACTTAGGAATATTGTCCTCCCTACCTAAAGTCTCTGTGGGATCAACACTTGCTTCAAACCTCTTTCTCAAAGACGTGTTGGGGTGCCAAGTGCTTTGCCATTCACTGACACCACGGCAGACTTCCTCAGAAACAACTATTTCTTAAAACCCCCCCCAAATTTTAGGATGTATCCTGCTACTCCTTTTTTTTTTACCTAAACCTCCCTATGGGCCATTAGAGAAATTGATCTCATGCCCTCTGACCTGAAGCGTAGAGGCCAACTGCTGGAGCTGAACTGTGATCTGTTAGTAGGAATAAGTTGCTACCCTGCTGGCAGATATGTCTTGCAAAATGTCAAGCATATTGTGGGCTCGTAAAAAGTGCACTCTGACCAAGTGTGATAAAAAAATATCCTGGCATGTTTGGGAAGGCTATCTATCTGTCACACTTTATCCTTTTAATTAGCATTACCCCCCAACAAAACCCAAACCACCAGAATTGCTGTAACATTACACTGCTATTGGATATCTACTCTAAAATGTGTGCCTAGGCCCTGGAGGCAATAAATCCAGAAAGTCAAAGAAGAAAATGTTTATCTCATCAGTTTGGCATCACGGGAAGGGAAACTTCCTCCATCATGTTCACTAGTGAGTTGAAGTCCATCTGGAGGGCTTTATACTGGTACTATTTCAAATCTTCTGAACAACTCCTCCTCTGTTGCACTAATTGCATTACTTGTAGGCTGATTTTAAAAATAAGCTGTAGAAACAAATCATGCAGCAAAGTTCAGTTTGGAAGTGTTTCCCACTCTTTCTAAACACAGTGGAGGCAGGCACTGTAAGAAAAAGGTCTCTGTCTCTATTTGAGTCTGCTGGATATCTTTAGTGACTTGCTCTCCTTCCACTCACCCAAATACTCTGCAAAGCCTGCATGCAGTAAGCTCCATCCAGACTTGGTTAGATGCCTTCCTACTCATTCTGCAGTCCAATTGCCTTGTGCTATGGGCACAGTTTTGTTACGGGCTACCAAAAGGACATGGATATCAAAGAAAATTTATTGTTATTATTATTCTGGTCAGTCTTTTAACAGCCTAATCCTGATATGGTAAGCAGTTATTTTTAGTTCAGTTACAATGATTCTAACATTTACAGTGAAAATTATCTATTTCTTGCTAATTCCTAGTAATAATGCAATTACAATATTATTATTATGCACCAGCTTCCTAGTATTTACCCCTTTCCCTGGCATTATGTTCACCAGCAAGTCATCAACATGCCAAGTTCTTTACAAGGAGGAGTACAATGTTGACCGTCTGGGTTTCTTCTCCCCCAGTCTTGGCTGCACTCAGAGCTGGTTTTATATATTTTAAAATGTTTATTGCTAACACTTTTTTTCTGACTGCCTAAAAAAATTTATTTATACAAGATTGTGCACATTTATTTGTTCTTCCACATACATGTAATGATTTGTTTTAGGATAAAACCGCACAGCTGCACAAATCTAAGCAAACTGTAAGTTAAAAACATATTAAAAATAGTTAGACAATTTACTAAAASAAACCCCAAACCACATAGTAGGAAATGAACACCTGACCAGTGGGCAATTTTCCTATTATGGCTAGAACGAGTTAGACAAGGGTCTTCTGATACTAAAGCAAGTTGCAAGCACAACACAAGTTTCTTAAATAATTTTGAAAATATAGCTAAAATGGAGATAAAATGGATTCAAATCCAGACAAGCCCAAACAAGGCCTGAGAAGTCCAGAGGTGAATGGTGAATTACAGTTTTAAAGCCAGAGACCTGTTAATAGCACTTGGCTACAGCAAGTTGACTGGGCTCTGAAATTCAGCTTCCAGCTGTGAGTAAAGAAGACTGTGCCACCTGGAGAGAGTCTAAGGTGGCATCATGGCATTACCTGCACCCTAGGACAACTGAACAGGCATATCACAAGGAAAAGAGCCAATGGAAGGATGATAGAAGGTGGGTACTTAAATGTCCACCTGGTTCACTTCATGCAACATCTACCTTTTCCCTCAGTGCTTGTCTCCACCGTGTATGCAGAGGTTTTGGGAGGCACAGGTTGGCCTTTCTGGGGATCTCAGAGATGTTTCTTCTCTTTTTGGTTAACTTCACAGGTGTCAGTTATCCAAAGCAAATATTCTGGAGAACAACAAGGATGCACCTTGCAGCTGAATTTTATTCATCAAYGGCTCTTTGTAAAGAGAGTCATAAATATGCATAAGCTCCTCCAGTGTTCTTGGTGTCATCAGGAAGAGAAGAAGATATAATTCTTACCTAGAGAAGATGGAAATCTTAATCAGACAGATGACACAATTGCACAGGCAGAACAGGGGATGACAGAATAATCCTATATAGCTCCTGTATTTGTGATTGCAATTAAATTTTGCAAATTCTGGAATTTTGTTTCAAAAATATTAGTTTTCCTAAGAATGAAATGGTCTTTGAAAGAAGGTCTAATAACAGAACCATCCAATGGTCAACTTTTGTCAACTGGAGATGTTCCATTGACTTCAGTGAAGCTCTTCCTGCCAGTACACCCTGGCCATCTGTRAAAGCTTTATCAATAACGGTCGTGTTAGAAAGGCCTTTGTGAAAGCTTTAGCCTGTTTTTTTTCTACTTTTCACAAATATAAAGTTGGGGCCAGTGCACAGAGGAAGCAGGACTGATCATGGTATGTGTGTGCTCTGCAATAATGTCTCAAAAGAGGCATCAGCTGGAAGTGCAGGCAGGTTCTGAATCAAGATGACAGGGATTTGCAGAGCAGGTGTCAGCAGAGCATTGTGTCAGGCTCATTCCTATGAGATGCTAAGCTACCTGAGCTCTCCTGTTACCTCCGGTGAGAGCTAAGCATGCTTAGTACCTTGCAGAATTAGACCTGGTGTATCTTGTATTTATTTCTTCCTGGCAGCATGTACTCAGCACAGTCTATCTCAGTCCCAGCACCACATCTTGGCTTTTCCAGGATAATCTAGGATGAGCTCCATCAGTCACTTCTGTTCCTCCTCTTGTGACCAGACTGTGTACATCTTTTTCTACTGATGAGGTTGGAAGTGAAAAGTAGGGGAATCACAGACAGCATTTTGCTGGGTAAACTTCAAAGGAATTGCTCTGGCTTTGGAAAGCAAGAATGGCAATGAATTAACTCAATGTGAAGTTGTTTTTTCAGAAACAGATTCCCCAGAGGAGAAGAACATGGGAGAAGATCCTATACAGGTCCTGTGCTCACTTGTACATACAGTGAAGGCCCAAGTGCACCAATCAATTTAGGTCTTGACTGAAAGGCAATTGGTTTCTTGGGCAACAGGAACAGTCAGATAGAAAATCAGAGGGAAATTGGGAGCCTTAATACTTTGATGGATTGGGGGCCTCACAAGTTTCACTTTCACTTCCAGTATTTGGTTCACTAGAGGATCACAGTCTACACCAATTTCAGTGAGCAGAGTTACTCTTTACAGGGCAGGTAGCAATGTTTGAACTGGCAGCTCACGACAGGTGAGCTGCAAGAGGTGCACTCCTCCATGGACTTTGAGAATATTAAGTTGCAGGAGGAGAAGGAGCTTTGCCATAAACAGTTCTCAGCAGAAGGAAATGAGAGTCAAGCTTACCACAGGGCTGAGGTTTAGATATTGAGGTTAAAAGGCAGGTGCGAAGAACCCCATAGCATAACTCTTTTCAGTTTTCTCTTCTCAAGAYTCTTCCCATTAATTACAAGAAGAACTGCTATGACTTGGTTGGACTGGGTGCTTAACTTTTATCTGTCTCAAGCAGTTATGATAAATCCTACCTTTACGTTCTCATTCTAAACTGGACAAGGATAAAAAATGTGGTTTTCAAGGTAAGTGCAATCAAATCCTACTGCTGCAGCTATTCATAATAGTAGGTGTGGTTGCAACCTGATTTAAAGAAGGGGCTGCATATGCAACCATACAGCCTGGGCTTCACTGTGTGATGCTGGAGGTTCACTTAGGATTCCTACACTTTCATCTGCAAAAATCTCTGCAGAGATACAGGAGGCTGTTGCAACTAGTATGTGTTGAACTTGGTGTTCATATATACTGTTTGCATGTGGCCAATACCCCTGGTCCAGCAGACCGAACACCCAGCCACTGTTGCTGAATATTCGGAAACCGCAGGCAAATGCACTTTTCCAGATTGAGCAAAGAGAGGAAGAATGGAAGGGGAGGGTGGCTCAAGTCCCTGTAATCTACCCTGATTAATTCACATCTGAATACAAGAGCAATTCTTCTGGAGACCCTCTCTTGGCACAATCTCGCCTAGACAAGAACTGCCAGCTCCAGCTGCCCTAATAAAGAACCTGACATATTCATTGCTTCAGCGTTCTATTTTAGGTTTGGCTTTTCCTGGATGAACTGCAGCTCAGTTCTCTTTCGCAGCTAAAGTTTAACTACCCTTGCAGTAAAGCAGCTTTTTAAAAATCTTGTTGGACTGGATTGGGGGTGGTGGAAAGTAGTTTAAAAATTAATAGAGGTATTTTTTTTTCTTAATTGAACTATAAATGCTATTTTAATGGGTATCCAGTAATGTGAAAACCCAGTCACAAATTCATCTAGAAGACTGAGAACCAGCCATAGGATCACAAAATGGTTCATTCTCAGAATAAGTACAAAATATAACTCATATTTCCTGTGGGTGGTGGTTTCATAATGCACAAAGCTACCAACAGTTTTGCCCTTCCTCCAATTTCTCATTACTTTGGACAACTTTTTAAAATGCAATAGTAAAAAAAGGGATTTTTCAATTTTTCAAGCAAAACATTCCCAGTCATAAGTTTTCCCCTTTTCTTGGCTCAGTTATTTGAGCATGATTCAGTCCTTTCATGGGTTCTGGTGAGGGTTGTTTTTTTGCTTGTTTGGTTGTTTTTTTCCTTATATCTTCATAAAGTAGACATTTAACTTAGCTCAGATAAATCATGCCCAAAAATTCTGKTTTCCCACCTGTGACAACAAAAAACTGTAGTGATGAGCCTGAACTTGATCCAAGGACCGGGAACTGAAGCCTAGCCTAGCTGTCTGAAGTGAGGTGTGGTGAATCTTAGCTATCGGTTTGGACAAAACGGATGCCTACACTGCTATTTTGCCTTGGTCATGAGGTTTTTCTCATATAGCATGAGCCACGTAAGCTGCCCTTTGCTTTCYGCAATATACAGCCACGTGAGAGCTTCTTGTCCTTGCAGCGCACCATTTAGATGCGCCCCAGATTCTCTTGCAGGGACACACAACAGAGTCCTTAAGGACATTAGCTTTGTCTCTCCTTTCGGGCATATGTCTATTCCAGGACAGAAAGGAAGTAAAGTGCAGGAGGTCTTACCAAGTTTTTTGCATGCCTGGAAAAAATTTCAAATACATAAAAGGGTTAGGGTTAGGATGCAGCTGGGACTGCACTAATATCAAAAAATGACATTCAGAAGATTTCTCTCCAGTAGGYTGACAATCAGATAGCACAGGTGGTCAGATGCATGGATTTGTGTGCCCTTTGTTTCAACTCTATCAGTAAAAAAATGGCCAGAATGGAAACAGAAGGGAGACAGGTCCTCCAGGACCTGTCCATACATATCTACCTCCCCTGGAACTGAGGACATAGCCCTGTTATTTCAGTGAGCGTTAGCAAGCTTCAAATACTTCTAAAAATTTTGACCTGTTTCTTTCTTCTGRGTATACCTGCACAAGTAGATAAAATTGATAAGAGTGATCAAAGGCAGAAGGGACTTGTGCAAGGACACAAAGGAATCCAGAGTCAYGACAGAGATTTACATCTGGGTCTGCTGAGCTGGGGGCTAAGCTCTTCTGTACCCTTCCCTACAGAAAGCAAGAATGTACTTAAAGACACCTAAATGTGTGCTACTCTTCAGTCCTGGTGGTAAAATATGACCTGAAGYAGCTAGAAGAGGGTGACAAAAATCTTTTTTCTTGGTGACTAAGCAACAGAATTGCTTAACCAAATTTAAATAACATGGGWATTATTTCTGATGCATGGATCTCCAAAAGTCTTAACCAAACAAAATAAAATGTATACCTATCCCAAATGTGTCATCCAAATGCTCTCAAGACCCTGTTTTAGATGTAGGAAGTTATTCATTGGTCATGTTGTAACTCAGTGTCACCTAGACTGGAACCAAACTGCTCCAGGCGCTCAAAACTGCTTTCCGATTTCCAGCCTAAGTCCATTCTGGGTCAATCTTTAACTTCTCTTCCTRTGCCAGTAATGACCTTCAGCATAAATGAATAACTCCTTCCCTGGCGGGAGTTCTCTCATGTGTTTATATCCCCACTCAGTGTTCATTTGGCTGGGCTAAGCATGATAAATCCTTTGAGTGTGCCTATCCTGATACATTGGCACACTCTTTGTTTTGCTCTTGTGTCCTTGTGTCCTGGCTGTGCACACAGTTCACATGTTGTTTTGCTCTGGGGTGATTATCCAGTTATTTGGCTGGGCTGCTATATCTTAAGGTTCACACCATGCCCCTTGGTATGGAAACCACAGGGCATTCATTGGTATGCAGGCAAAGATAATATGTTCATAGCTTTGATCACCCCTGATCAAACAGGTCATCCCTGCCCATGGTCATCCCAGGAGCCTTTTTATGCAGTCATTCCTGTATTTCTTCATATTTCTTGATCATGTGTTGGTAGGATGGGGAAAATACCTAGGGCAGGCAGCCCATCACTGGAACTGTCCAAGCRACTGTTTACTTTGAGCTACTTGCAGAAACTCTCTTAACGGTCAGTGCAGGGAGACAGGTGCAGGGAGAAAGCCTATAGCAGTCTTGGCAACAAGACTTGAGCATTTTGTTAGTCAGGGCTGTAACCCTTCCCTACTGGGTGACTTCTGTAAGGGCACCTTTTAGTGCACACAGAGACTCTGCAAGCAGGATATACACACCTCCAAAGCATGTGACAATTTTTTATTGGCTAATGCAAATGATTAGCAAGGACTCATGTGCTACTAGGCTAAGCATGAATATGCTCACCCACCCCAGTGAGACACCAGACACCTGGTAGCCAGGCAATCACCATTTGGTTGTGGGAGGGTTGCCCTCAATTGCTCCTTGCAAAGGGCTGTTTGCCAGTGTGGCTGAGCTGCCTTACTTTATTTCCCCGATTTATACCTTGTTCTATCACCGTTTTTCCTCCTGAACCCTTGAGCTGCTTCCTGTTGAAATTACACTTCTCTGTTTTTACTTTTCTCATCATACATGGTGGTATCTCAGGCATTTTCTCACACCTTGACAGTGATTTTTCAGTGGAACTGTGTTGAGGTCACAAAACTCTGCTGCACCAAATTCAGACTTGGGTCACAGCCAGCTGAACCCTCCGGGCTAAAGGCTACAAAGTGCACAGTTCCTCATATCTGTATATATTCCAATAGTTTGTAGGAGTCTTAGGGAACAAGCAGAACCCTATAATGCCAGCTACTGTGCATACACACACAGAGATCTGTTTACCTAAGTTAGACACCTAGTCATTAGATGCTTAATTCTGAGTTCATCACGGTGGCTTCCTTTATAGCGAATGAAGTAAACTAGGCACCTTCAGAAGACGATTAACTTGACCTGTCTTAGTTGACCCACTTAATATTGGACAAATTGCTCTTCAGACTTTTGACCTTAAGAAAGATGAATCTTATCTTAATAATGTAATTTAAAAAAGACATCAAGGCTCCTCCTATAGAAAGGGGAAAGAGGAGACTCCAGAAGGGAATTCATAATGTTTTAAGAGAAATAGTGAAGGCAGCTGGGATTAAACATATGAAATCAATGGTTTCTTTTTCCACTGATTTAGAAAGAGAACAGTGAACAAGGTAGGGTAGATCTTGAACTTTTATGTGGCTAAGATTGGATGGAATGATTTCTTTCCAGCTTCTCTGTAGTCACTAGCTGGCATGTCATACCACCCCTGTCTCAAAATGGTGCATGAAGGTACCTGTCACTGAACTACTCCAGGTGGTGGAGGTGGAAGTGATAAACCGTATTTGTGCCATATTTGCACCATATTTAGTACCTGAAATGGATAAAATAGAAAATACGAAATATATCATTCAAACTCAAGACTTGATGTGAGAGAAAAGCACATCACAAACAGAGAGAAGACTGTTGTCCTTCAGTACCTCAATTCTATTTATTGTACTCTTGGAGTACAAGAAGCAGTTTCTGTAGTTTGCCTCAGGATAACGGGCTGAAATGCTGTAAATAATTCCAATAAGTCAGTCACTGTTCACACACAGAATGGTTGAGGTTGGAAGGGACCTCTGGAGATCATCTAGTCCAACCTCCCTGCCCAAGCAGGGTCACCTAGAGCACGTTGCCCAAGATTGTGTCCAGACGGCTTTTGACTGTCTCTAAGGATGGAGACTCCACAACCTCTCTGGGCAACCTGTTCCAGTGCTCAGTCACTCTCACAGTAAAGAAATTTTTCCTTATGTTTAGACAGAACTTCCTGTTACTTTAAACTTTTTAAGTAAATGCTTAGCTGATAGATACTTGTATTCAGACTGATTAGGAGCCTAATTCAGTGAAGGACTGAGCTTTGAGTAGGGCCATTTTTTTCCAAAGGCACCAAAGAAAAAAGGAGGTGTAGGTTAGATCCGTGATGTACCATCTATGCCTTTGAAAATATCTCCTATAATGGTATAGCTTTGTACATTGAAT
The DNA here is from genome assembly GCF_003343035.1 of Apteryx rowi. Taxonomy (NCBI): domain Eukaryota; kingdom Metazoa; phylum Chordata; class Aves; order Apterygiformes; family Apterygidae; genus Apteryx; species Apteryx rowi. The sequence goes on from NW_020451127.1 coordinate 1,417,860, forward strand.
CAAGTAGTTAGTCTGCAAGGGCTATATTCAGACTCGGCCCAATTGCTATTCTTCAGAGTCCTATATAGTCAGTGGAGAGACTTTGTCCTGTACCACAGCCTTCTAACTCACTCCACTGACTACTTAACAAGCTCAGATCTATTACTGGTGATCAGTAGGTGGTCTGAATTGCTGACCACTTCTTAATCTTTGCTGCCTTTGTGAGACATCGGATTACAGCCAGAGTGACAATCAGAAAACCTGAAATACCTTCTGACTCTTAGTTACTATTAACTCGTATAGAAAAATGCATCAGGCTCTCGCTGGCCTGAAGGCAGCTGTAACACCATGACATTGGTCCTATGGCTAGGCTTGAGTGGCTTGCCTGTATATGTAAATACACATATGTATTGGGAATAGTTTGTAGCCCATGCTATCCTGCTAGCTGTGCATGCGCCAGGGACTGTTTCCAAAGTCAGTTTGGAAGCAGAAAGCCCTTTCTGAGGAGTAACAGAGCTTTAAAATATTCACACAGAGCATTTATTGCCAGTTGGCCTCAGTGCATGGTCCATGCCTGATTAACTTACTACTATAGACACAGTCAGTGTGTGCAGAGCTCTGCAGGAGCTGAGAGCCACTTCTCCACCCAGAGGCTGTTTACTGGTGGTATCCGTGCTTCTGTGGTTCCTGGAAAAAATGATTGGCCATATTCTTCCTTTGTGCAAGGCAGTGCCTTCTGATGATTCCTGCTGAGGTGCTCAAAAAGCAGTCATTGTCTAAAATTAAAATAAAAAAATAGTGGCAAGGTGCCCTCCCCCTCCCCCTCCCCCCGGCAAAAAAGCACAAGTTTGGCTTACCAGTGAAGCCCACCCTGATTTCAGCAGTGACTGAGAGCTGAGACAGGCGCTGGTTGCAGTTTGAAATGGCTATCTGAGCTATAAGGGCATGGGACAACTCAGTGCTTTAGCACTGAAAGAAAAAATGAATGATTAGATGTTGCTGGGTGAAGGGGAGATAGACCAGCAAGTCAGTTTGCTAGGGTTGCATATGCAATCATAGCTTCCCTGAATAATTTTTGATACAAGGTTGTTCCTGTTGCTAATTAAAACTATCTTGTTTGGAGAACACTGACCTTCAGGCTGCAAACAGCTGGTGCATTCATAGCTTCCAGGAGGGAAAGACTTGGGACTCCACGTTCTTTTGGATTTACTAAAAAAAGTCGGAAAAGAGGTATTGAAGGCAGTGGGACAGTTTCAGGATGCAGTCTCATGATCCAAGTATGTGCTGCTAGTGAAGAAAAAATGATCCCACCCTCTCCCCTTCTGCTTAACCAAGTGTTCTCGGTCTTCTGTCTTGTACCTTCACTAGTCCGTGCACCACTGCGTAGTGAGGTGGACCAAGTGTGCGTGTTAGTTTTCAGCCAGAGCGATTTCCCGATCTGGCTCACTATATTGTCATATTAAYGGCATAAGAAAGTGAGAGGAGGCCACTTCCTCTGGCAGCGCTGTGGTCTGGTTGACTTCACRTATCTGTTAGACTGCAGCCTTAGAATGATGGAAATACATGGCTTTCTTTCTACAAAAATAGATGGAGGTCAAGGACCAGGGCCAAAGGGTAAGATCTCAGCAAGACTGCCTTTAAGACTGAAGGCAAAATGCATCCAATGAGTTCAGAGTGGAGAGGTCTCCCCAGGAAGACAGGAACAGAGTTTGCAGTATCTCACATATGTAGCTGAATGGTGGAATGTTATGGAAACCAAAATCAGAAAGGGATATAAAGGGATTAGAGAAATTCCTGGAACACAAATCCATTGGCTTAGAAGGTCCTGAGCTACCGACCTCTCAAAACTGGTAGGATACAACCATGGTAAATGCAGCTCTATCCTCGTCTTTTTTCTTCTGCTCTTTTCTTACTGCCCRCTGTCAGAGAAAGGACACTGGACCGGGCAAACCCTTGGCCTGCACCAGCGTGGCTGTGCTTACCTGGGAACATGCTGTGTAACAGAACTCAATCACTTGCCTTGACTGAATTTGCCTAGTTTCAGGTTGAAGATCTGTAACAAATAGTTGAATAGAGAAACAAGTGTGTACTGTACGTGGTGCACTCTGATAGACACAAAGTTTGGCACTGGCRCAAAACACAGGGTCTCTGTCAGTGAGATCACTTTGCAGATGTTCTGAGGCTGTTTGTAATCACAGCGTGCTTGCATGCCCCCTTCCTCCTACCTCATCTCCCTAAAGAGAGAATGTTAACCAAGTATTTTCCTGCCAAAACTAGTCAATTTTCAAGCAGGGCATTTTTACTGCACCTGATGTGATGAACATTGCAATGTGTATGCAGACTTTCAGGCTATTTGAAAATCACTGATGAGTCCCTTCTTGAATCTGAAGGTTTCTGAGCTATCTCCATCCACATCAAATCTCCACCGCAGGAATGGAGAAGAAACCAGTAATGCTGCTCTTTTGTAGCACTCAGTACCCTCAACCTGTATTTTCTGTCTGCAGGTCATGTGATAGATAGGCTTTGCATTGATTTGTCTTTGCACTGAAGATCATCAGGAAAAGACAAAAATATCAGACGTTCCTTGCATTTGCTTCCTTTCTGGGCACTGAAGGATTAAAAAAGGTGGTACTATGGTGTGAGACTCAACTGAAAGTTAACCTGAGGTCAAGGTGTATCTTGCTAGGTCTGAAATCGTAAGCATGTCTAGCTTAAACCAAAAGTCTTTGCCCAATTTGTTCTTGCTTCCTGTGGATAGCGGTAACAGAGATTATGAGAGTGAAGTGAAGTCAGCATTTGTTATTTCCTGTTTGTACTCATAATGGGGTCAAGGCCATGAAGATGTGTTGTTGCTGTAGGTATACCAACTCAATCATAGTTATTTATTGTCAGCAAGCTTGGTAGAAAAAGTCATTGCAGCCTCCCACCTTCAGCTGTGGTCTAAAGAGATTRCTTCACCTAACCCTGTTAAGGTTTGTATGGCTCATCTTGATCAGGAAAAAACTCCGCTTCAGCAAAGCATTTGCCTAATTTCACATCTGTGCTTAAACATCACCATCTTCTGTTGGACCTCTGCACGGATCTGTTTACTTAATCAGTGCTCTTTAGGTTGTGTTTATCCCAAAGAGTGAAGATGGATTTGAACTACTCTGCAAATGCTCCAAGTTGGCACAATTCCAGCATGTTCTGGATTGCAGTAAGCAAGTGAGTGAATTTACAGGTTCTGGAACAGAAAACACTTATAGTCTAAGTGCTTAAGTCTATCTTCCCCACATATATTTGCCTTCAGTTGCTTCATAGCTCAAGTAGTAGGAGGGCCTGCCTGCAGTTTCAAAGACCTTAAATTCAGTGGCTAGTAGTTGTGGCTGTATGGATGTGGTCATGGTTCACTACGCAGCTATGTCTTAGCCATGATAAAGAATAAAGCTTGGCAGAGGGTCAGGCTGTTGGATAAATACACCCAAACAGCTCAGCAATCCCACTGACCAGAGCTCTCACTCCATCCCTGTCATTTAAAGCCTCTGAAGAATTGTTCCAGGGAGCTCAGGAAAGAAAACACTCCTTCATCTCTGCAAGCTGCCTTGAATGTGGCTGTTACCCACACCATGGACTCCCCCACTGGCAGGACAAATACAGTTGTGTTTTCTTAACTCCAGCTTCCTTGCTGCCTGGGAGGATCCATGTGATTTGGAGTTGATTTGCAACAACTTTCATTTTTCATTTTCTGACAGCAGTGTCAAACAGTGTGTTTTTTTTTTAATCCATGATAGATGTTTGTAAGAGTATTGTAYCTCTGGAAATCGCTGACCATCTTGGACTTATCTTTGTCATCCTCAGCCCTCTTGGGAGGTTCTTTTCTATGTAATATATTCAAGGGAAGGGAAAAAAAAGATTTTTTTTAACCTTTATGCCATTGTATTAATAAGGATTTTTTTGATGAGKTGTGGCAGTGCTTCAGTGAGAAGGGAACAGCTCAAAAATGAAACCACAGAGGAATGAGAGGTATGTTCACATGATCGCAAGAGGCAGAGTTAGTTGATCATGAGAGATGCCACCATCATTTGAGATTTTGTAACAGACCACATGTATTTACAYGTATTTCTAACCCAGTGCAAATTCACTATAACTCACCAATGGATAGCCACAAAAGGTGATAACTTCTGAAAACATCCCATTACTGATGATGGTCAGGGTTCACATTAATGCTCACCCAAAACCAGGAACAAGCATTTTCCATTGCAACTGTTAGAAAGAGATCAATAATCAGTTATTCACATTTCTGACACCAGTCCGAGATCTGTGGCAGAGATAAGAAAAGCACAATTCAGAGAGAAGCTGCAGTGTCTGGATGAAGAAAATCCATGAGAGAGAATTTCATTTCATTAAAGAATGCTGTAGGGAGAAACATCTCTCATGAGAGGTTAAGAATTGGTAATTCTTCAGTGYCTTGACTCAGAATCAAACTGTCAAAAGTCCACATATGCTCTTATGCCTAGTGTTTCCTTCTGGCTGGTGCTAGGTCTTTGGAGGTGTGTYGTCAATGGGACAGACTGAGTCATAGACCTTGGAGGAATTTAGGTCACTGGCTTTCTTGGCATGGTGCTTCAAACTAAGATAATAAAACACCTTATATAGAAAGTCCAAATATGAAATCACTTAGAGTGAATAAACTCTTGAAAACATTTGCCACAACATTTCCTTTCTTTGGATTATTTTTAAACTTGCTATTTGCTGCCTGAATTCTCACTGCTCAGCACGTAATGCTTACACAGGCAGCAGGGCAATACACTGCTGTCCACAGCTGGGGAGGCATTTCTGGATTAAATCCYCTTGCCTTATGGCACAAACTGCCACCCATGATTAGCTAGAACATCATCAAAGGACCTTTTCCCAATGCTTGGCAAAAYTATCTTCTAGGGAACCATTCCACAATCCCAGCCCATCTGTAGGGGCTGCTTCTTCTCTACATGCTTGTTGTCCAAGGCTCTACCTAAAGACCTATCATGGCCAAGGAAGGAGACACATTCGCTCAACCAGTATATTACAGTAGTGTGGCTTGTTTTGAAACATTCTGACTCTTAGTACTAGTCGTAACTGTAGTGAAGACAGTGCATGGACTACTGACTTGAATACAAGCATGGATATTTTGCATGTTTGGTGAGCTTGTGCATGCATGTGCATGCATGCATTCRAGGTTTTGCTGATCCAGGATCAGATCTAGGCCACTGTGTTTACTCTTACATTATCTGCACCAATTAGTGTAAAGTGYTCTGTAATATTTGGTCTTAGCAATCGCTGTGTTGATTTCTACACTCTTCTACTCCTCATCTGAAATGCATGTGCACTGTGATTGAAAACTTCCATTTCTTTTGCCATGGTTTTCATTTTCAGATAGCACATCTGCCTAGCTGAAATATGGTTTGTACTCTATGCTGCCTGCTGTGAAGGAATAAAAGGGAATATTGGATACAAAACCTGAGCACTTTCTTAAAGAAAAAAGAATGTTTCCCAAGGCGGTGTAAATATTRTGTCAGACAAAATTGGTCTGGAGAAAAAAGAGAGGCAGGTAAACTGATAATGGATGAAGACAGGAAAGATGGTCTAGTCAGTGAGGTATCATTTAGGACYCTGGGGATAGCCAGAGAGCTGCAAATGAAAGTGTTGGTGTGTTTTAAGATATTGTCGCTGCTCATCTGAGACAGTACAATTGATTGCATGTATTCTCCGGGTCTGGCCATTGGAAGTGTGAGTGGTTACCTTCAGTCCCTCTTATAYAGGGGCTTTGCTCTTTCCATGAGACTTTCATGGGTAACTTAAATGAACCCATTCTATTCTCTATGCACAGCACATTAGGAGCATGCATACACTTTCTGCTTCTCAGGTGAGGGAAAACACCATCAGTCTGTACGATAGAAACCCCTGAAGGAAGCATGAGCTCAAACAGCTGAAATTGTCCAACCATCCACTCGGTCAACCCAGTTCTACTTCCTTGATGTGGAAATAATTCCCTGTGTATGTTCAGGCACTGTGGGGTGGGAAAAGCTTGGCTAGCTTTAGCTGCAGGAAAAGTAGGCATGTGTTATAAGCTAGCTGTCCAGCCTCCTGTTTGTCATTTGAAAGAGACTGGTATCTCCAGACATTCATCTTCCTTCGAGTCTCATCTACAGATTGCATGAACAGCTCTCTAGGTGTGACGCTCTCTCTCTGCCTTCAGTTTATAAAGCAGTTTTGGTCACTGTAGGCTGCAAACTGCCTGGAGGGTTTAAAGTCAAGGGAATCCCTATATCAACTGATCCAAACTCTTCTTCAACATTGGCCACAGAATTTCTCCTGGTTAATCCTGCACAGAGTTCAGTGACAGCTTTGTGATCGCCTCGCCGAATGGCATTTCATTTTGAGCTGAAAGTTCAATGGTCCTCCACTTTCCTTAAAATCAAACTCTTAATTGCTCTCACTTTTAAAAATATTTACCTAGTATCTCAGCTGAACTTATTTGACTTTATCTTCCAGCAACTGGAAGATCTTTCTCTCTCTGCTGGACTAAGCAGCCATTTTGCACAGGGTATTTTCTCCCTGGGTCTGTACTTATTCTGGTTTAACTGAGTCACCTCTCAGTCTTCTTTTTGGTAAAATGAAGAGGTTAAGCTCTTTTACTCCTTCACAATATGAAATATTTTCTAACTTCTTTCTCAATGCTACTGAACAGCTTTGTCTTTTCTATATCATTTGGGATAGTTTTATTAGCGCCACCAAGAAAATTTGTTTCAGATGTGCTTTAAAAGCTCCTTCAAATATGCCCTGTCAGACAGGAATCCTCCAGGTTCTTAACCTGTACCTGTACCTTGAGGTACATCTTCCATTATGTACCTCTGTGCCGCTCGAAATCTCCCACTTCTATCTTTGCTTTTGTTTTTCCATTTATTTTACATTGATTTTCTGACTCTCTTGTTCTGTTTTCACTTTGCCATCTGCCCTTGTGAAATCATGCCTTTTTAGATATCTAATAAAAAAACTCCCTGAGTTCACACACATTTTTCATCTGCTTTTCCTACACTGAATTGATTTTACTCATTATTAATCTCAAGTTGGAGACAAGAGGCCTTTCAGAAGTACCAAGGATATAAATGGCTGGTTGAGACATTTCCATTTTCCTATATGGAGTGTTATCAGGCTGTGACCACTGATCCCTCAGAAACCACCAAATTCCATTTCTATGAGTAATTCATCTTTATTTGATAATGAGTTCCAAAATAACCAGCTTGTGTGGCATGTGTAACCTTCCCATGCTACCAAGTGACCAGAAGAAACTCTAATGACTTTTTAGCAGGGTTCCCACCTTTCATTAAGGACCATACAGAGTAGCTGATACCCTCACTCCATTTAGGTGGTATTGTGATATAAAGAAAGGCCATCTATTCTTGTACGTGTATTTGGCTGTGGTTCCTGAATTGGTGGGTCACAGCTCCAACAAKGAGAGGATCACAGCTGTCTTAAACACACACACAAACAGTTACCATGGGTCCCACTGACTTATGGCATGGGATTTTGGTTGCCCACATATGGGCACCATGTGTCCCAAGCCCATGTGCCCAAGGTATATGAGAAACACACAGAAGGCTGGCAGATGTGATCCAGGACCTGGAGAAGACCTGTACCAAACAAAGTCACCAAACAACAAGTGAAGTTCAGAACTTAGAACTCCTCACTTCATCCTGGTAATTGTCCGTAGGCACAAATTTTCATTTAAGCCCTGTTCCTACCATAGGGGAAGAACTGCGTGGAGCGCACTCCTCCCTGAACAGCCAGCAAGCTACAGGCTTTGGCCTGCATTTCAGAGTTTGTTCATATCTCCAAACATTTCTCTTGTGATCCCATGGGATAAAGTTGCCTCCTGATGAGGAAATGCTCAGTGTCTGCGTTTGAACTCCATATTTCTCCTCTCTCTTCACATTTCTTTCAGCATGTCGGTTTTGTTTGCTTTGGGAAAATTGCAAAACAGCTGATCCAAAACCCATGAAAGTCAACAGGAGTCTTTGAACAGCCTTTGATGAGTTTTGGATTAATCCTGAAGTGAGAAATAACGATAGACTGACAGATTGAGCTTTGGCATTAATCTTTTTGGTTGAAAGGGCTGACTGACTCTTACTGTAATATGTCTGCTGCTTCTTTTAAGTTCTTACTTAACTATTCAGAATTCAATAAGTCACCTTTGGAAGGGGCAGAGAGGAAGATAACAAACTATTTATCATTCTTTATTGTAAATATGTGTTTGCATTACATGACCCCATTACCTGGTAGCCTTGCTGGGTCAGGTGCTGTGCAGACATGGACTCTGAAACACCATATCTGATGAATTCCTGAACAGAGGGTGTAGCATTATTCTCAGTCCCCAGCTGGGGACCTGAAACACAGAGGGATTAAGTCACTTTTCTTCAGGTGRATGCTGGCTTAAGTCTTTGAAGCAAGAAAGCTGGTGGAAATCCAATAATAACAACAGTCAGTTTGGGAAGAATCTGGGCTTCTCTTTCTCCAAAACAGAGTTTCTCAGAGATTGGTGACTCAGCCTAGGGCAAGTTGAGCCTTTCTAGACACTTATGGACACATAAAGGCTATGTACTTGTTGAGTAGTATTTCCTAGTCTCTCCTAGAAAAAGCAATCAAGGTCAGCAGTGAACAAACAATTGTTCAAACACAGTTGGACATATTGTCCATGACGTGGAGGTGTCACATTGTTTGCTAACTTTTTGTTCCCTGGCCTTTTTATTAAGGGTGTGATAGTAGCAAGTTGATGATAAGTTTGCAAGCTGAGTCAGCTGATAGCCCCTGAACTGTCTGGGTGTCCAAGACACAGCCTTTATTTTGTTTTTTCCTTGATGCTCCCATTCTTGGTCTGACCAGCTGGAAGGTCTGTAGCGTCAGGTCTGCGAGAAGCTGTCTAGACTGAAACAAGATCAAAAAGGTGCTGAAGCAGATCTGGACCAGGTTCACAAAGGCACTTCAGTACAGAATTAGGATTCCTACTTATTTCAAGGGAAAGCTGAATGCCTGAATAGATCTGTTCATCCTTTTATCTYGACTGTTGTGGCTTTCAACTGGTGAACCCACAGAAAAGGTGAGATGTTGCTGCTAACACCAAAGGGTTCACCACTACTTAAAGCGGTTAAAAAGGAGCAGCCCTGAAGCTAAGAACTGACCGTTTGCACGCTAGCCTTTATTCTTGTGTGAAATTCATATAACAATGCCAAGTTATTTCTTGTTGTCAAAGAATGTGCAATATAATAATAAAATATAATAAAATGTATTCAATATATGATATTTAAAATATTAATATTTATTAACATAAAAATTATTAAAATATATTGAAATATAACAACAACATTGACAATGGGGAGCATTACTTTCTTTTCTTCATTTCCACTGCAAGGTTGTTCCACATTACATATTCTTTAMTTTCAGGCTTCAATTTATCTGATCYGTTGTAGACAGCTACAGTAGAATAAAAGACTCTCAGTGCTGACTTCGTTAATGATTTTGAACTAACTCTTCACTGTCCATCAGGCAAGCTCAGATGTAGATATCATTGTATGGGGGGTGTGGGGCATCTAGGAGTCGATGCACTTCCCTAAACATAGATATTAGTTGGATTTTGACATTTCCTGCGGAATGTGAGACCTTCACATGGTGCTGGCAGATGTGACAAAGTACGTATGAAAACCTTATGTCCCTTTGGAACAGCAGCTGGAAGTGAGGTGGGGTACCCTTGGGCATCTCCAGTATCACTAGATATCCCAGGGTAGAAAACTAAATTAAGCCTTTAGTCAACAGAGCAGGTATAACCAGGTGCTCCTAAGCTTCTGCTCCTATGAGCAGGTTGCCATGTGCTCCTAAAGTAGATAGCTAAATTAAGAGTTTGTCCTACTTTTCTCTGTTGACCTTGAAGGAAGTCCAAGGGGTGACCAACTCTGATTGCTGACCGCAGGGAGGAGTCTTCCGTTTGCTGCTGGAGGGCCCTGTGCACAGTGAAGTGGTTCAGCATTCCCAGTACCATTGCCATAATAGTCATGACTATCAGACGGACTGTTCCACAGAGATTTACAGTTGAACTGTGGTGATAACTGATTTTATTGGTTTTGGACAGTACCATAAGGGCGATGTATAAAGAAGTGCAATCATTGTCAAAAGCTATTTGCCATTCTTACCCCGTCCCTTTACAAGTAATAACAATGCCAGAGTTCATTTGTAGCAAGAGGAATGGATTTAAAGGGTTCCCAATAAAAAACATAGCCTCGTGTGGGGTTGCTTAATATTTTTGTGGGAGGTCTGGAAGAAATAAGATCCCCTCATCTTAGACTGCCAAGTGTGGGCAATTGCCATACCCTGAAGATTACAGATAGGGGTATCGTTGGCAGTTCTTGTCCGTTCAATAGACCTACAGCTATTATGCAATTTCCCTCTGCTGTAGGTTAAATTTATTCTCTCACAGAAACAGAGGGAGCTTTTCTATAGCATCCTTAAGGGAGCCATGTTTTCAGCAGCTAGCCTCCCATGCGCAATACTCGATCATGGATACTTGGGAGAGGAAAGCTGCTCCTAATGAGAATATAAAATTTTCTAACCAAGCAACATTACACTGGAAGGTGCCCATTCACCAAGTCTGGCATGGTTTGTTCCAAACATCTCAAGGCTGATGAGCTTCTGCCGAAACTGTAGGACCCAGAAGTTAGCAAATCAGGGGATGCAGCCCCAGAACTGACATCTTTAATTCTGAAAAGACTGGATCATCCCAGTGCAATTTCAGGAGAAATGTCATTTAAATAGAAAAAAAAAGAGAATGTTTGCCTGAGTCCCCCTGCCAATGTTTCCACCACTTCTTTATAGCCTAAGTATCTCCTTTTTGAGTATTGTGGCACAATTCTGGGGGGAAAAGATCAGCTTCGGCTTCCTTCTAAGTTCACCTCTTCTCTTCTTATGCTAAATGGGATGAACTTTGTTCATGACGATTAGAAATCATCATGAGAAAGCTGGGCCTGCTTAGGCTGGACAGGAGAAGACTGAGAGGGGATCTTACCAATGTGTACAAATATCTAAAGGGAGGCTGTCAAGAGCATGGGGCCAGACTATTTTCCATGGTGCCCATCGACAGGAGAAGAGGCAACAGGCACAAACTGAAACACAGGAGATTCCGTCTGAATATGAGGAAAAACTTCTTCACTGTGAGGGTGACAGAGCACTGGACCAGGTTGCCCAGAGAGGTTGTGGAGTCTCCTTCTCTGGAGATATTCCAAACCTGCCTGGACGCGATCCTATGCAACGTGCTCTAGGTGACCCTGCTTGAGCAGGGGGGTTGGACTTAGATGATCTGCAGAGGTCCCTTCCAACCTCAACCATTCTGTGATTCTGTGAACTTACTAAAGCAATGGCAGCTCCTATGTCAGGACACAAATTTGAAGCTGAAGTTCTTTTTCCAACTTTGGTTATACAAGAAAGAGCCTCYGTGAGACTTCTGCCTGCTTGGAACCATCAGGATTTGGCCTCTAGGCATTAAAAGGAGTGTTAAAAATGGGTGAGCATTTTATTATGTATTTGTGTGTGTGCTGGTGTGTTATTAACTTAGGCTCTTTCTGTCCCTTTATGTAGTGGGAAAATAGATTAAGGCTAGGAAAAGAAAAATCCTGTATTTTTTTTATAAACATATGCTTTGTATGAATTATCTACATATTTCAACCTTTTGCATCAAAATCTTGAAGGGTGGTTTAAAACAAGCACAAAAACCTCACGAACCGCAAAACAAAACAACAACACAGAGTCCCATTTTCTTTTCATCCAGTTTCCTCCCCTCCAGCCATAGAAGGAGTCTAAATTAATTTATCGCATCATTGATTTCATAACACAAGATGAGAAGTTTGCATGTATCTGACATCTGAAAAATAACCTCCACCCACTGGAGGGGGATCCGGCAGTCTGGCCACTGATGTGGTGAGGATAACAGGGGAAAGGGAGGCAAGAACTTGAGATACTGCCATAAATTTTTAAGAGGGCAGAATTCCTGCTCTAAATGGAATCCATGCATGGAAGTCCTATGTACTTTTGAACCTCAGACTACTTTTGCTACGCACTCAAGTCAGTGTAAGTTTGATTTTGAGCTCAGCGGGATGAGGAGCTAACCATAAATGAATTTTCCTGCTTTTTCCAACAGTGGCTATTTCTGTTCTCTCAGTCAAGACCCAAAGCTATTCTYAAGCCCAGGTCTCTCTGCTTTCCATACTGGATTTCTGCAAACATAGCCTTAGTGTCAGCCAGAACCTGCCCTCCAGAGCAGGAGGAGTGTCTTTGCACCTAAGTATGACCTATTTATTAGGATACTATTAAACATACTCACAGAAGATGCCTGTGAGCCAGCTGGGTGATGGAAAGTTGGGCAAGGCATGGACTTCACTGTGCTTGAACCTGCTGCAGGAACTTCTCTTTTGTAGGTCAATAAAATCCTGAATGGCTTGGGGAAGGTGGCTAAGAAACTATTACTCATTGCCTCTTGCACTAAAAGTGCTTCTGAAATCAGATAAAATTGCTGGGTATCAGGTTCAGAGGAAGCCAAAGGAGATGATTTTTCATATAGAGTATAATTAAGCTATGGAATTTCTTGCCAAAGATGGTGCGGGTGTTAAAAGTTCGTAAGGGTTCAACAGATAATTAGACAAACCTAGGGAAGGCAAAAGTGCATATAGGGCTCTTACATACAAAGGCACTACATCCAGCTTAGGAAGCTCCTGAGCTGCAGTCTTTCACCTTGTGCTCACCTTGCTCCTATAGTTTCATGTTGGCATGTTTCTGGACATTGTCAGAAATAAGATATTATGCCTTTTCTATTTAGGGGGTTGACTTACCTTATGTGGCCTGAGTAGAAAGTCCACATCCTCCTTCATGTCCCTAAAGCAGACTTTTGGTGCACAGATAACATCTGTGGTCAGAGAGCATTTAGCACAGTATCATCTCTCATCAAGGTGATACGAGTTTTAAAGCTGGGAATGTGCTCAAAATCCCCCCTATTTCCTTTTATCTTTCATCACTGCATTAGAAGAGCATTCATGCTCATGTGAACCCCACATTCACAGCTCAGCTGGATTGTTCCATCTCACTGCAAACATCTTGCGTGACTGGCTGTCTCCTCTCTTTCTACACTAATCCCTAGTAGCACCCCAGTGATACTGCAAGCACTATCACTGCTTCTCAAATGAAGCCTTTCCTGCAGAATTGAGTGTTTCAAAATAGTCTTTGTCTCCTCAATGTTTCCTTTGAACTTTTTTCCTAGTTGAAGGTCCCCTTGCTTTTTTGTGCCGGTTTTAGTGCTGGATAGTTTTGGTATGGAAATGAATAATAGACTTCTTTCAGAAGGAATCGGTTGCCCTGCCCCTCCAAGTAGCTGATCACAATCATTGGTGTATTCCTTTGTTTATTTAGGATTGCCATTAGCAAATAGGAAAAAGAACATGACATTCATATGTGGGGCTTCTTGTGAAGCTGGAGGGAAAATGAACAATGTCCCTAAATGAAAGAGGTGCCACAGAAACAGATACTACTATCTTCAGAAGGAACTTTGTACTTCAATTACAGCAGCACTAAAAATGAACCCCAATGAGATGTAAAATTTGGTGTTTTGCCTTTTCTCCCTCCCTTCATCCCTTTCTTCCTTGCTTTTGTCTTTCCTCCAAAATACCTAAGTCAATGCAGGTTCATTATATAAGTAAAAGGAGGAAAAATGGGTTCTGTGAAAGATATCTCAAAAAGCTGATACTCTGAGGGCTTCCTTTAAGAGAGGATCCTGGTAAATTCAGTGGACTGTGGGTCTCTGCCCCACGTGAAATAGGGAGTGCAAGGGGGTAGCTGGTTTAGCTGCCTGTATATACGGGGGTTTTCTAAGGAGTGGAAGCTGTTGTGTGCAGACATCTGAGAATATCTGCAGGGGAAAAAAAAGACCTGGAAAACAATTTTGAGAAAGAGGAGGACTTTTGGACTCCTCTACAGAAAGCTCTCCCAAATTAATTCCATTAAAGGCATTTTGTTTTCAGGGTTGGCCTTGATTTTCTTCTGACCCAGTACTGCTGGCCAGGTTTACTAGGAGATGCTCCCAGAGGATGCTGAACTTTAATAGCAGCCAAAGATCTATCACAAAAGCCGGACGGGGGTTTGAGAGATACTGTCAGACCCTTGCTGGCATAAATCAGCATAACCTTTTGGAGAAGATGGGGGTGTTCAGCTGGTACCTATCAGCTTACTCTTTTTGAGGTCAAAGGAGGTAAATTGATTTAGTTTTGCTGAGAATCTGGCTCATGATATTGTTTATGAGTTATGGGAAACAGAGACATCTTTAAGATTAGACTGCAGTGCTGGTCAAACCCAAGGACTTAAAGAAAAAGGAGAAAAAAGGCATCAAATACTCTAAGGACTGGTTGTTAACAACTGTCCAGGGAGGGTCAATTCCTCTGAGRAACAGATAGCTCATGTTTTTGGCAACTTTTCTGGAAAAAAGGATCTCTATCTCCACTCCTTTTGATGAAGAAGAGTAATATAGGAATAGTCGTGTGGAATGGTTAAAGAGACTAAAYCAATCCCAGATTTCTGGTGGATGGAGAAGTTGTTTCATGGGGCTTGAACATGCTGCAAGTACTTTGCTTTGAAACAGAGCCGGATCCAGAACTGCTAGTTCCTGGCCCAGTGATGARCTCTCTAGGCCCTATTTGAAAATTGTCAAAGGGTTGGTGTCTACTTTTGTACGGATGTCTTGGCTCTTTTTCAGGGTGTGATGAGACCATGCAACTGCTAGACGAGTCTACATTTTGGTTCAAAGTTTGGAAGCATTCAGGGAGTTTCAAAATAGATCATAAGGGAAGCTGTACAGGGGAAAATTTCTCTCTCCTACTTTAAGCTACTTAAAAGTTGGATAAGATCCATCCCTTCTTAAGATAGGTGCTTGCAGAACTATTTCCATTTTCCTCCTCTGCTAAAGACTGGCTGAATTTTTAAGTGTCTGAAAATCTCTCAAGATCCATCTGGAGGGTCTAAATGAGTGTTTAATCTAAGCTAGGGTCCCTTCCAGCCAATAGAAAGGTCCCAACATTTGATGATGGCATTTCYGATCATTTTTCATTTTATATGTGGTCTTACAAGAGTTAAATGTGTGTTCATTGCTACTAAGTCTAGTGCGTCATCCTTTATTCTATGCAGCACACTGCTTGTGCAGGGAGAAATTCTGTTCTCAGACATTAATTTATTGGAGTTATTCTGAAACCAAAGCCAAAATGTCTGGCAGAGTCACCTTGATGGGTCTGAATTTTACCTCTCCCACATTGCACAGTGTGAGCTCTGACTAATGGAATAGGCTGGGTTATGCCAAAGCCTGTTAAAGGAACAGTTCCCTCAATCTGCCCTTTCTAGCCTAACATAACAATAATTGACAATTTAGATTAATATGAATTAGAATTGCAGCTTCTTATGACAATATTATTAGCTTAAGTAACTAGCAATGTTCAGTGTTCAAGTAATTCCTGAGGTGTGATAGGCCACCACATAAACCTGTGTCTCCTCTTGTGACACCTCTAGCACTCTGGTCTAGTGATGGTGAGCACTTCCCGTCCCAGGTCTGGGGACTCAGAAATGTCAACTTTCCCTTGTTTTATTTGAATGAAGCCTATGTGGACAAAAGAAGCAATTCCATGCCTTTGTGGGACTAAGACAGGTTTCCTTTTTTATATACCACTCTGAGTAGGAAAACGATTATAGATCTGGACTTAGTTAAGTAGAAATGAAGAGTAGGAATTAATATTCATTATTATCAAAAGCAAAGAAATAGTCATAAAGAGAAAGACCTTGCTAGCAATTTTATTATTTTTTTCTATAATCTAACCCTCTTTTCCTGACAGAAGAGAGCAATCAAAAGATTTAAAGGAATTGTGTCCAGGAGAATGACAAAGGACTGTTATTACAACATGTTTTTATACTCCAAAGTGTATTATTTACATATTCCTTTTCATTCATTTCACCAGTCTTCGGTGTCAAGTCAGTCTAAGCTCACTTCTATCATATCACAAATTCATCACCATCCAAAGCCTGAGCATTGACAGCTCCCTCTGAATCCATTCCCATCTAAAAGGCTGACACAGAAAAAGGCTTTACTGTCTTTTTCCTTTTTCCTGGGTCARAAGTGAATCATTCCTACTTCTTTTTCATCAGCTAAAAGAGCTTCTATCTGGTTTGTCCTCTGAGGACCCTGATTCTTTCCTACTTTTACCATGTCAAAAGTCTTCAAATAGCCAACAAAGGTTGTCTCATGGGACATCACAGATGTTCCTGTCGTTTCACATTGTAGCCTCTGTGAAGCGGTGGCAGCTCCTAGGACTTCAAACAGATGGAGATATTTCTCTCTTTGTACACCTGCATGTCCCCTGTGAGTAGGACGTCAGTTTCTAAAAGCACTTTTTGTTTTAGCTTCGTGTTGCACAAATGTCAAGGGATGTCCATGCTGCAGTAGAGACATTCCATAATTTAACAGTGCCAGATGCAGACCAGAGTCTTGTTTGGCATCAAGCATAAAAAAAAGTGCTTTCTCCCAGAATTTCCTTTCTTCTAAATAATAGGATTTTTTCTTCCTTCTTCCATAGGTATTGAGTTCCCTTGGAACTTATTCATAAGCACAAGGTTCTAGCTCTCTTTCTCTCTCTCCTTTCTCTCTGTTTTTTTTCTTTTTTTCCTGACAAGAATGAGTGATCATATCTACATTGTTGATTTTTCTGCTCTTGCTGTGATTCCCAGGGCAACAAAGTCATCAAACTCCTCTTCCAGACTCTGCCTTTTGGTTAATGGGAAGTCTTCAAAAAGCATCAATCATCAAGCGGCATTCCATAGTGTGCTGGGAAATTCTCTATTCTCAGAAAAAACCCCCCTCAAATTCTTCCTCAACTGCTTTGATCTTTTGGCACTTCTGACAAACACTCTTTGTGATGAGATCAAGAACTTAACATATTATTAATAAGTGCTTTTCCCCAGGTACTGTTACACAATTTATTATTGATTTACGCATTTACCTTATGTACTCTTYTTGCAAGTTTAATTTAGCATTGCAAATGCCAAATTCTACCCACTTAGCTTCAATTACACGTGGCTTTTGGTTTCTTTTACYGTTAGTATCACTGTTTCTGGCACCTCTGTAGCTCCTGTCAGTCTGTTGAGCTTAAAATCAGTACATGTTCCCATTTATTTCCAGTCTGCTTCAATGCCATATGTTGTACCTACAACACTTTTTATTGCTCCATTCCTCCACTGAGCGCATTTTCATAATGCATTTTGCTTCTGGCATTGTGTAGTTCAGTTATCACTCAGAGCCAAGGAAGCTGACAGCACTCTGGTATGTTCATTGCCAGAGTTTTGAGAGAAAATAAGGGCTTTTGTATAACATAATGCAGGAGTTGATTCCAACTGACTCATATGAAGCTGAGGTAAAGACTGCACCACACACAGATGATCTAAAAATAATGACCCTGAGAATCTCCAACAAGTCAGTCATGCAGTTTCCACCGTTAGTTCCTGAGGCCTCAGAACTTTGGCCCGGACGGTGCAATAATGGTCCAGGCTCATTAAAAATCATTCATAAGGTCAAACTTCAAATGGACAAGCTTTCTTTTACCAGTCTTCCCTCTCAGAACAGTTTTACGCAGGCAGAGTTTGGTTTCTTGAACAAAAATCCCGATCGGAGCTCTGCTGAGAAGACCTGTTCTTCCATCTTTTCATATCTCACCACAGCTGCAGTGAAGAGTTCCCCCTCTGAACGGCCTGGCCTGGCGGTGTGTATTTTGGCACATGCCAGACTTTTTATCAAGCAGCTGGCGGGAGTCTGGGTTTCCCTTTTCTCCCCCCATTGACGCCCTCTCACTCAAGACTTTCAGCCAGATCTCGCCACCGTGGTCAGGTAACACCCACCACATGCTGCAGGCGGTGTAGACGCTCCCTTGTACATTCCCCAAATCCTGCTGGAGACTTTTTGACAGGTGGAGCCCCCRTTTTGGGCCAGATCTATCCAACTMGRTCTGAAATGTTGTCTGGTGTCCTGRCCACATCTGTGTCCACCTGACCTCTCTCTGCTCCTTATAGTAACGGGCAGAAGGGGGTGCAAGAGTTTTTGCCATTTCGGGCAGTTGCTTTGGGGTGCGGGAATTCAGCAGGGAGCAGTGCAGCCTCCGCACCCACCCACTGCAAGACTAGATCCGTTTTCTCCATTCAAAGAAGGCTTTGAAATAACACCAGTTGTGCGTCAAGTTCCCTGCCCTTCTGTTGCTTAATTTCGCTCTAACAGAAGTAAGATCAGGGCTCTGTAATTTGTCCAGAAATCTGCCTTCAGGTTCCTATCTGTACAGTTTTAATGGATTGCTGAGTTTTTGATTTATTATCCCAAATGTCTGGCCAATATAAATGTTTCCTTTCCTTAAAGCCAGCAAAGATTTGTAATATGCCTACAAATAATCTTCCAATCTGACCACATCAGTGAGATGACAGTAAATTATACAGAGAAACATACAATCCAGTCACTGGTATATGTTGTTGCACATAATTCTATGGTGCTCATATAACTCACAATCCAGCCTCTATCTGAGCCTGAGAATGGCTATATGGTCCCGGCGCTTCTTCYCCTTTTAATGATGAATGCCAACCCTTATTCATCCCTCTGCTACAATCTAAGCTTTTCAATACATGTACAGAGGAGTTATCTCATCAGATAGCAGAAGGATGTCACTGTCAAAAACATGAAATCTCTTCKGGGGACAGCATGTTTGACATCTCCAAGAGGTTATCTCTACAGCGCTCAATTTTGCAGCTGGCTCATGTCCTGAGAAATATTTTCATGGAAAAATTTACAGGAATCTCTTGCCCCTTGATGGCTGTTTAATGTTTTCAGCAGAAGCTGATCTTCTGACAGAGTGCTAACCATACACCACAGAAATCCAGTTAAGCTTATTTTGGGGAGAAGAGGGTTATACCTGTCAGTGCTTGCAATGACCTTTAGTTCAAGACTGAATTGACAGTGAATCCTGGCAATTCATTGAGGTCAAATTGGTTAATATTAGCTTTCTTTGAATGCTGAATCCTGGAGTTAAGTGATTATATAATGACCTTATCCCTCCTTCCTCCCTTTCTCCCTCTTTCTCCCTCCTTTCATCCCTCTTTATTTCTCTCCTCTTTTCCCCCCTTTTTATAAAAAAAACCCTGATAATCTTGTAGCTAAAAAGATTTTAACCTCTCAAGGATACAAGGAAAATGTCTGAGAATGTGTCACCAGCAGTCTCATAGCTCAAAAACCTCTGCTGACTGAAAAAACACCCCACACAAACAAAATAAAGCCATTTTATGCACAGTGGAAGTCAGGACATCTGGTCTACAATGTGTTTCAAGGTTAGTTGATTTTTTCACTGAATCATACAGGAGGACATGTGTGAGTTTGTACCTTACAAAGCACCAGAGATTCCTCTGTGACCAGGGAGCAGATTCTTCCAGCTAAGAAGACTAGTTCCTCTTATTTAGAGTCTTTATAAATCTTCCACCATATGATCTCTCTGGTCATTAATAAAGTCAGAGCTCTCACCATAGCCTTTCTCCAGACAAGAGTAATGGTGAAGTCTCTTGTCTCTATTTGGATGCTGATTTTCATTAAGCCCCACAGAAACTTGTAGGAATTTTTGTCAAATTTAGCTGACATTGGCACATGGGTTAAAAGCTGTGAGGGGGATGCAGCAGGAGACAGACAGGTGTTCCTATGTGCACCCACCTGCACAAAATCACAGAATAAGTACCTTGTTCTTAGGGGACCGGGCAAAAAAAACCCTCAGCAAGGCTCAGAGTTCACATCACATGAAATCAATCCCTGAAAGCATGTGGGCCCAGTTTGATTTGCTCTCCAGCTGAGCCTCACTGGCTTTAATCATTGCAAGGCTGTTTCTTTCCTGTGCTGAGAGGGATCAACTTTGTTCAAGAGGTGCTTTGCAGCAGTTTTGCTCCTGTGGCAGGGAGCAGATGAGCAGGTCTAAGCAGATGAGTTTAGATCCCAGTTTTGTGGCTTGGGTTTTTCTCTAATTATTATCTTTTCTTGGACTGGGGTTTTTCTCAAGACACAAAGGGAATCCCGTCTAGATCCAGCCTGTGAATGAAGGTGTTTCTGTGTTCAGGCTATTAGGTGGCATTTCTCCCGAAGCTCAGTGGAGGGCTGAGATACCAGGAGGATGTTCAAACAGGAACCTTTTTGAGATCTGTTTTGTTGCCAGAAATGAGTTAGATTTTGTTCTGGACTGCATAGCTGTGATTTGGAGAAAGAGGGAGGGATAATTTCCATACAGCCTGGAATAGTCTGTTCTGGCCCTGGCTCTATTCACATCCAACCAGACAGGTAAGGATTAATATCTCCATATTAATCCTCTTCATATCTTGCCCAAAGTAGCTGGGTCAATATGTCAACAAAGGTGTAATCATTTATTACAGATGTGGAATGAGCATCTTTTCAATGAGCAGATTTTCTTAGGTGTCTTCTCACCCAGTAATTGAGATCTTTTGTAGGACACCTAATAATGGGAACACGTCTGGGGAGCTGGGTGCATGCTCAGCATGTAAGGCCCCATCACAGGGTGACTTAGGGTCTTTGCAAAGTCAGGTTGAAGATATGAGGAAGGCCAAGTGACAGATTGGGTCAAAGCCAGCTCTGCAATGTATGGCCTTTCTCCACTCCAGAACTTCAGGAACTGGACTGAGGAGATCTAAGCTGTACTTGACGCATATGGTCACTGAACAGAAGCTGTGGTACTGCCCTGTAAATACATGATGTCTCAGACTAGCTGCAGAGGAGAGTAAGATTGGAGCCAGTTCAGAGTGTCATGCTGGACATGTCAGTTAAGAAGTCTGCTCATGTAAGTGTGACCTCCATGGAGTAATGTGGGGGGAGGGGGAATATAAGCTCACCCCTATGGGGAAGGGGGCTACACCCATGGCCTGGTTAGTGTTTTAGGGATGTCTCTGAGGCATATTTTCCCTTAGCAACTCATAATAACTCATTCCTATTTCTGGGCCAGGAGAAACTCCTAGGCCACATCTGGTCCGATAGCTTAGGGCCTGTGGGTGTCCTTTCTGGAGCTTCTCTTTCTTTGGACTGTGCTGAAGACCAAACTCACTGAGTACCTCCCAGAGGAAGCCAACTTCTGCTCTCGGTGCCCAGTCCTCAGTTATCACTTTGGTTCCAACTGGTGACAAAGGTAGATGACTCATGGGGTTGCCAGTTCTTTATAGAAAACAGATTTTCCACAAGGAGAAGTGACTCAGAGTATCCGCCTCAATATTGAACAACGGGGCCAGTCACCCAGCAGAACCTCACAAAGCAAACAGCACTGAAAGCAGAACCCAGTGTCCTGCCCTGTGTYGGCAGAAATATTATTACAGTGGTAGCCCCGCTAGAGTCAAAGGGACAATTGTAAAGGACCTCATATTAAAGGGACTTTATTTATGGCATCTGGATACTGTTGGGAGCAAGAGGCAGARTGATATAACTTTGTACAGCGTGGTAGAGCAGGAACTACTGATTTTCTCTCTATTATCAGAATTCTGTTATGAATTGCAAAGCCAAATAAAATACTGGCTGCTTTACTGACCTTTAAGAATTATGAGCCACATTTTTCAGACTTGGACATCTAATCTGGGCTGGATTATCAGTCAAGGGAGAGACCGTTCTGAGACTGTTTCTGTACTGTATGTGAAAGAGCATAAAGTTCCTTCAATCTCTTCTTTCATGTTGTGCTATCAGTCTTCTGTGGGCAGAGCTGTGATATCCCCATCCGGAAGTGTTTAAGGAGAGGACATCTTGGCAGCTGAAAGGAATGGTTGCGATCTGGCTGATCTTTGGGGGTGGGGAAAGGCTCTCTTACCTCTGCATTACTCCTACTGCATAACTACCATCACTCTGCATTTTTACCATCCATGGTAGATTGTAATTTTAATAATTATTCCTTAAAAGAACTAGGAATGTAAGTGGGGAGGTATGATCCTGCTGTTAGCAGCTGAGAACACAGGGCTTGAATTTTGAAAAAAAAATTCTTACACAAATGACAATGCTTTTATTGCATTTAATTAGAAGGGGCAGGAGTTAGCTGTACTGCAAAAAGGCCATGTATACTGTCCCTGCTCTGTGTCTGCAATTGTGGTAATGACATGGGTACAACCCCGACATCATTTAGGAGTGTGGTTTTTGGGTGTGTGCTAGAAAATGCAAGTCTTGTGTCTTAGGTTATAGCACTAGAATGAAAGGTTCCCTAAAGAGGCGTTCAGGAGGCTGAAAGTATGACTCTGGTGTTTCCCAAACCATGCTTTTTAGGCTTGACAGCAGAAATGGCATGCCTTCCCTTTGACATCATGATAACTTTCATCCCATCCATCTTCTCACATGTGCCAGTTGCCTCCCAGCCTTAGGGGAGGCAGGACTTGAAACCATGGCTTAGTGTCCCATTATTCAGGGCCTTAATTTCTGCACCATCAAGGGCCATTAATTTATTTCGCCCCAAACTTTGTGAAAATGCTGGCTATTTCCTGTAAATTCAGATGCTGACACTGCTTTGATGCTGACTCTGCTTTGCTCAGCCACATGTCTTGATTTGTGAGCCCCACAGCAACTCAGATTTATTTCTTGGTCCTGAATGTCATGAACTGAGAAAATCCCTGTCATCATCGAGCAGTACACTGGATGTGATCTACCTCTTGCTATGGATGAACTTCTGTTTTCCTTAAAACCTGTTGATTCTTTTGCATGAATCATATGTTATGGCAGCCCATTAGGAAGCACCCTTCCATCCCCTGTCTAGTCTACATGCCCTCTTTGGCTGCCTTTCTTAACCATGCATCAGTTCTTCCTTTTCCAGCCCAGTTATGACTTTGTTTCCAGGTACACACAGTTAATTACATCAAACACTTTCTGATCTTCTGTCCCACTGACACAGATGTCTAGTATGTGTTGGACAGTTAGGTCATGGCATTTTTGTGTTGCCCAGTGTTGAATTCCTAATCTTCTACTCTTTCAAGCTCACATGGACTTTCATCAACAGCTTTGCCCTGGCCCAGGGTGACTGTGGATGGTGCTTTGCATTGTTCATTATTTTTGTTTCTCCAGGCATCCAGGTTGAACGAGCAAAGCCGATCAGATGAGAAAGTTACCTGCAAGGTCTTGAGACATCAAGTAATTTTTCCAGGTGTGCAATAAGCTGTTTAACAGACAAAGGGGAGTGGTTATGGGACCACTGAAACTTGCTGATGCAGGTAGCTCATAATTATAGTAGTTGATCTAATAAAGGGATTTCTTCTAGTCACAGATCATTCAGGCTCCTTCTAGGGTAAATGAATGGTAAYGGACACCTTATGAGAGTGATTCATCTCACTGAGCTTAGACAGCTGTCTTGGGATGTCATAAATTGCCTCATGGATATACCCCCACTAATGACAATGGATACTGAGGTGCATAGTTTACACTGGGGACAGCATGCAGATGTCTAAAAYTAGGAGAGAGCTCTTTTGGAGAAAGAAATGTTAGAAATATCCATCAAGGAATACCGTTCACCTGTCTCTGACTCTACTGACTTATGGCCCAAATCCTGAACTCATTCGCAGCCTAGACAATTCCTTTCAAGACAGCGGAGGTGCTTAGGATGGGAGGGTGAAAATTAGCTGTTCTTTGGCAGTCATTCCTAGAATAAGGACTAATACATGTCTGGATGTCCCCAGAACTGGCTTCTTTTTCTACCTGGAACATGTCTCCAGGAAGGGTTCATGGATTTTGTACATTTTTATAGCTGAGTTACTGAAAACTGGCTGTCTTTATAATGTCTAATATGCCCATGCAGAACAAATCTACGGTGTACATGCATATACCCTGTATAGTAAAATGGCAACATTACCGGAGAATAATGACAATGTGATGCCAGGTACACCAGGAATGTGGTATGTTCAGCTTTCTTCTAGAAAAAGGAAGGAATGGTCTTCAGCAGAAGCTAGGCCTGTTATATAAAAGYCAGTGCATCATCAGTCTGGTGACTGAAGATCAGCATCCTGTGTCATATATTGCAGGATATATCAGTCACGACATAGCATGTGTCATCTCTCTTTCTTTTCCCTCCTTTTGCATTTTGTGTCTATTTAGATTGCAGGCTGTCTAGGGTGGTGCATTTTTTTTTTTTTGAGAGCCGTATCAATCTAGCTGCTACAAGGGTCACAACCACTTCTCT
>NW_020451127.1:1442198-1525768 GCF_003343035.1 Apteryx rowi
AGTCCTGGATAGAAATGGTGGGATTCATCTCACCTAACTTTAGTTATCTAAACATTAAGAGTTCAGTATCTGCTATTCACTGATACTTCTGATATAGTTGATAGGAATAGATGGGCTTCTTCACTGAGTGATAGATCCCACCTCGTGTAGTCATCACAGGACAGCATCCTCTGCATGTGTTGACTTTGGAGTTATTACAGCCTGCGGCCTCACTTTTAGCAGTTTGACAACAGGCAAAAATGTCATGCTTTGAACAGTGTGAATGATTCGCCAGTTTTTTGCCCTTCCATGCCATAGTAGCCAAGTTGTGCGTGTTGGGCAGATGACCAGAATATGGTCTTCGCAGCTTGCATGTTGCCTAGCAAAATGGGTTCTGGTCTTGGCTGGGGCTTTAGGAAACTAAAATAGTGTTATTATTAATAGCAGTAATACAAACATTAATGTGCTTATTGTCACTTAGAGCCTGCTATCAGGCTGTTTCTTGAGGTCAGCAAGCTAAGACATCTGGAAACAGCTGTGGGAACTGACTGGGGCCCTGCATGGGCTGTTTATTACTTTAAAGCTCGTTGTTGGAAGCAGTGAGCCTTACAGAAAAGAAAAAAATGCTGTGGGTCTGCTCCCCCCTTGCTCTGTTTTCCCCTTCCTCCCTCTCATGCCATTGCTGGACGCGAAGAAAACAAGCGTAACTGCAGCGAGTGTGGTTGGAGTGATAGGAACTGCAAAAGGGAGTAATTGGATAAAAACAATTCCTGTAACTACGGGGTTCTTTCATCCCAAAGCCCAACCATAGTGGCTTTGCCATGCTCTGTTCTTGGAGYGCTCGACGGCTGCATGAAATAAACTGTCAGCTAAGATCATCTTTAGGAGTTTGTTGTAACTGTAGTAGAGGGGATGGCTCTTGGCTTGCGGGGAACTCTGTGGTCTGGCTGAGGYAATCAAACAGGGTAGTAATAGCCAGGCCTAGCTATCTGGGATTGCTGGGTAATGCAAAATGCCATTATCCATTTTGTTAGCTGCAAATGGCCTTTATTTACATTTCCACTTAGGTAGGTAGTTTCCTCAAGACTCCAAGAATTCAAGACGCAGCCTTGTTATTAAGGTATTTAAAACATCCCCATATTTAATGAAAACATCTGATGGGATTGAAAGCCTTTGGATTTTTTTCTTTCTCTTCCCCCTTCTTCTTCTTAAAAAAAAAAAAGGCAAATAAAGCTATAAAGTTCTTGCACAAATGCAAAGTCTCTGAGAAGGAATTTTCTTCCAGGGGGCATGTAAGCAGCCTGTACACTTAAATATTTTTATTGTTATTATTTTAAGATAATACTTTAAGTTTTGGATTTTGGGGTCATCCTGCTGGGAKGAAGCCAGAGCTATGACAGTTGGCAAAAYATGCATCTGCAGGGCAAAGAGAAAGGATCTAGGGTGGGTGTTTCTTCTTCTCTCTTGTATTTGTTTTTGATTGACCTCCAAAAACTCRATCCCTGTGTTTTTTCTGTTGTCATTCACTGTTTTGGAATTGGGCAGACAAKGAAAGAGAGAAGGAAAGAGAGAGACAGATCTGGAGAAAACTGAGCGTTGAATGCAGCCCACTCTACCTGAGCAGCCACCGTTACTCCAAGTCCAATGAGCAAGTACCTTGATGATCCTACAGAGCCTGAGAAGTACGTTTAGGACTGCAAGTGAGTACACGGGGCCAGGGCATGGGGCAAGCACTGCCTGGTGATTGCTCACGCTGCTTAACCATTAACGCTCTTCCTTGCACGCTTTTTACTCGTTCAGTCTTGCTGTGTTGCAAAAAATGCCTGGTTTTGGTGTGGGGGTAGCTGGGTAAGGTCAAACTGCTATTTTGGGGAGGTAGGATGGGGAGTTTAGCCGTACTGAGCTGTGCCACTTGTCCTCAGGGCCAGAAATTGGGCTCTGGCCCTATTTATTTTACTAGTGTACGTGCCACTGCTGGGATCAATTGCTCCTACTCCAACCTACTCTTTGGGGCCCCTGATATTTCCTTGTTTGAAGTCTACAGAAATCCYCAGTCTCTCCTTTTTCCCCAATTGGTGCCCACATGGCAGTTTGTAGAGAGACAGCCTTGAGACACTGGTGCCCAACTCTTCCCCAGCTGCTGGAGTTTTACAGACCYAGCCCAAAAGCCAGATCAAAGGCTGCCGTGTCCTTGCCAACCTCTCGGCATCCATGGAGCGCAGATGCTGTACGTTCTCATCTCTCGCTTGGTGTCCTGGCGTCTGGTAAAGTCCTTCTGTATCTGCTTTGCAGAAGGTGAGCAAGGGAGAAATACAGGCATGTGCTGCAGAAAAGATGTTGAGAAGGGCTTGCATGCAGGAGGATTTATTTGCACCTAAACGTGCACAAAAAGAGCATCAGGTAGCGAATTGCACTGTCTCCCTGGAGGCTGGAAAATGATCCATTTTAACTGCTCCTAATGATCCTCCTCCCCGTTATAGGTATTTAAATCCCTTYCTCGGTACCTGTGCCCACACTGGCTGCTGCCTAGGCTGTGCATTCAGACAGTGAAACCTCCACAAAACTTGAACAACAGCCCCAAGAGTTCCCAAAGCAGAAGGATAGAGTTGCTGCAGAACGCTTCCAAAATAGAAGGCGAACCAGAAAAGCAAAACAAAATCCAAGCCTAAAACATTAAAATGAAACAACAGCCACCAAAAATGCAGCCAGCAGCGCMAAAAGGAAGCCATGCTGTGCCCTCACCAACTCCTAGTCTGTAATTAAGTGAAAATGCTGAAGGTTTGGTATTTTTAAAACTGTTCTCTGGTTTCCTCAGGGAGGAAAAAAAAAAGAAGAAAAAAAAAGAAGAAGAAGGAAAAAAAAAAGCCTTGTGTTCTTCTCCTGAGTAAACAGGCAGCAGAAGTTCAGGGGATTAGTTCTCCCAGCTCAGCMAAAGCTGGGGGATGCTTTTCCTCTGTTGTTTTTTTTTCCTTCTGTGACTTCTAATTTTGTCACYGGTTGCACTGTTCCTTGTGAGGCCAGAAACTCCATGTGGCACACGAAAGGGATATTTCAGCTTTAGCTGATCCGGAGGAAAAAAAGCTTGATGTGTTGCATGAGAAACCTCTTGAATTTAARTGGCAAGGAGGAAAGGGTTGTCCTTTAATCATTTCAGGGCTGCTGGTCCTGAGGCACTGCCTGTGCTGAGGAATTTTCCTATTCAATTGGTTAAGATTAAGGAAAAACAGATTTTTTTTTTCTTCTGTAGAGAATTTTATTAAGAGCAACAACAAATGAACTTTTCCTCAGAAAAATGGGAGGAGAATGCTATTTTGTTTTGTTTGTCAGAAACTCAAAAATACTCCGACCAAGAACCAAATGTGACTGCAGAGCCCCAGGGACACTGGTGCTCAGATGTTCCTGTCCTCCTCCATGGGCTGGACCCACCGGTTAGACAGCATTTCCCATGATGCACTACAGCCCAACATGCAAATGAAGGCAGCTGCATCCTGGGAAAYGTAGTTTTTGAGACAAATTTTCCATTGCCAGAAATTACTGTGTCAGCATCTCTGGATAAAGATATGATGGTGCTTGGCCAAAGCACTACTTTTTTCATAAATTAAATGTCTGAAAAATATATATCTAAATTTTGTGCTAAAAGCAGGAAGACTGCCCAAAATGATTAAGCAAATGATTAAGCAATTTTTCAATGATAAAATGTTTCAGTGGAAAAGCTTGAAGACCTGCCCATGCCATTCTTAATTACTTTAAGGCCACCTTGTTTACCTTGTCCTAGAGCCACYATTGTGTTACTCAGGTACTGGGGTTATTCTCTTAAAAATGTGTAGACTGGTCTTAATTATGCAAAATATGAACATGAAGGGAAGTTTTATTCTCTATAGAAGATGGGAGAAGAGTAAAAGTGTTGGGGTAGGGGAAGAGACTGTCTCTGAATCTACATCCCATGTCTGTTGTGAACCACTGCCTTKTACTGATGATCTCATTTAAAAGTCCTAGGAATGATTTGGCTGAACAGAGTGGTTGGGAAATGGACGGGAATGGAGAAGACACAGAGAAGTGATTGGCTGATTCAAACCCTTTTTCCACRATCGGAGATTTGATGATCAGCAGTTGAGTACAAGCTAATATCTCGTCTATATTCCCAGGCTGAACTCCCTGGAGTTATTTTGCATGGGTTTAAGCCACTTCGGTTTCACAGTAGGCACCCTGTAATACTGAGTGGTACTTCGAGGTCCTACACAACTATTTTGTGGAGAACTGAGAATGTCTCCTGGAGTCCCACAGAGCTGTGAGAGCAGGGACCAGTCCCATGGTTCCTCCTACTACATGGGGGATGGAGATACATAGATGAAGGCCTTGGGTTTTTCTGTTCTTTGCATGATCGTACTRTACCAGACACTATGAAAGAGAAGAACAGCAGGACAAACTGCACATATGGTCACTGCTTCTTTTACATAAACATTATCTGTTCAGGTGGCTCACAAAAATACCTTTAAAGATGTCCCAGGGCATCAGGGACATCTACAAAGAGCTGTCAGATATGTCATAGGATCTTTTGGAAGAACATCATGGAGAAAAGGATAACACCCTTAAAACGGATGAAGATTGGGAAGGGAGTCAGAAACCCGAAGGCTCTAGCTTCAGGGCTCACCAAGCAGGACACTAGCAGAGAGGAAAAGAAGTCTTAGTCCCAGGGACCTTCCTGTTGACCTGGTGCCTCTCTGAAGAAGTATTCTGGATTTATGCTGGTGTCAGCAAGATCAGAGTCCAGCTTTAAAGACTYATCTTGCTCCTCTGAGTCACATTTTACTTTAAAAAAATTGCATTTTTAAAAATGGCTGTGTCAATACATCAAAACAAGTCTGTGTTTCATGGACACAATACCTGCTAGAAGACACTGAGAAATGAAAAGTTGAACCAGGAAGACATTGTTTACATTTAGCAAGGTGTAGCAATATTGCATCATACATTAGAGAAGGATAAGACCAGACCAATGGACAGATACTTGAACCTATATGGGCCAAAGCTCATTAAGGTCAGAACCAGTGATTTTTTAAAATTTTATTTATTTTTACTTTAAAAAATAGTGGAAACATCAAGTTTATTTCAAAGAAGTTTATACTCTTTGTGATACTAGTAACTTAAATATCCATTAGGATCCATTATTCCAGAGCATGAGAGCTGCAAAATGAACTTGACTAGAAAAAAGAGCCGTTTCCATTGTTATCTTTGGGAAACATCAGAGATACCAGAAAAATTGCTGAAGATGATTTTTTTTTAAATAACTGCATAATTGAACGAAGGCTGGAAATTTTCTCATAGAAAAAGGTATTTAAAAGTCATAATTTTATCATTTGAAATCTTAGCCATCTTATTCTACCTCCTCCCCSTTTTAAAATTATTTGTTTTTATTTCCATAGGGAAGGAAATCATCATAAATCTGTATGTGTATCTGTAGACAGACAATATAGATATATATATTTACAGATAGAGAAGCATGTGTCTGTGAGTGGGCCAGCATATKTACTTAGATACACAGAAATATATATGTATACACAAGTGTGTACATATGTGTGCTCATCTGTGTATGTGCCTGTGTATGTATAGATTTTAATTAGATGAACTCCAGCCATGTTCTCATGCTACCTGATATGGAGCAATATGTAATATATAGTATAAGACTAGGCATACAATAAGGAGGAAGGTAAATTGGTACAATATTACTTGACTAAATATGGTATGTGTAATTTTATCAAGGAACTTGCATGCAGAAGTAAACATATATAGACACCAATCTGTACATACTCCTCTACATCTGACTATTTAAATAAATAGGYGTTATTGTGCATCTAGGTGTATATTCGTCAGGTGTGCTTGCATGTACATTTGTATGTGTGTTAAGACATTTCTGTCTGGATACAGTCAGTCTTTGTGTCTGACCTGCAAGATGGGACCAAATTCCCGCTCTGTTATCCGGGCTGGCACGTATGCCAATACCCCATGCTTCAGATACAGGTACTCCTTTCTGGGAGGACTGAGAAAGGCACTTAAGCAGTGCAATGAACCATGTCAGGCCTTTTTAAGAGCAAAACATTCCATTATTTACTGGCCCTTGGAACTGTAGGAGCRGTCAGGGTTTTTTGTTGAAAGCCAATGGGAAATGACTAACGCTCCAAAGTGCAACTTGCACCGGTTGCAGAAGCCACTTCTTTCCCATATCTCTTTATCTCGTTGAGGAGAAGTCAACATGAACACACACACATGCCCCATCTGCTTCAACTCTGCAGAGCTGGCACAGCTGCACCCTTATCTTCTGTATCAGCATCCCAGATCTTTTACTGCTGACAAAAGAGAAATATTTACGCAAGGAGGCTGTGGGAACACAGAATTCTTGCTGGCACGTTCTCCCATGCCTTGTTTGGYGTCGCAAATAAATAACGGCATGGATGGCTTATCTGCATCATTTAGGCAGTGGCTAAAAACATAAAACTCTCTTGATCGGAAAGGTCAGACCCYGGGCTGCTATTCATAGCTGACTTAGTGAGGTGGAGAGTTTATTCCAATAAACTTGTTATATACTCAGGCCCCCAGCTGCGAGTCCTGGTGCTGGGCAGATTATTCAAAGGGAATGATGTGCTGCTTAACAGCTGGCATTAATTGCTATAGCTGCGTTAATGGCAGCTATATTTACATTATTTCAGATGAGCTGAGATTGCTGCCTGGTTAAGACAGATTTTATATTTCTTCTCAGCCTGACCTAGTAGCCCTTAGGGCTTATATTTAAATGATCACTTAAAGGTGCTTAATGAGACCTGATCATTAGAAATTTCTGAAAATCCATCCTTAAAAAATTAAAACTCTTTCAACTGTCTTTAGTCTGAATACCAAAAGGAAAGAATACGCAATGACTTTGGMAAATGTGTCTGAGGCCTTTTTTCCTAYCCTATCAATGGATGGGTTGTGGTTTCTGAAAACCTATTTTTTATACAAAGTTTACTCTGTAGTGTCATTGCAGTCTCTTGAAATTTGACTCCTGCTGCTGCTGCAGTTGTTAAATAAATCATGAAGCATTATTCTTGTTCTCCTTCTTGCATGAGTTTATGGATTTGGCCCCAGTGAACGCTTGGGGATGCAAATTTCAACCTGGAGGCTAGGAAAAATCAAGGACTCTGGTGTCTATGGAGGGGGATCACATAAACACTCACGCCAATGTTCATTCTAGATGCCTAGAAAAGAGGGTGAGTTTCATGGTATTCCCTGAGCTCTTGAGCTGGCCCAGAGACACCTCCTCTGGCTCCTCAGTCAGTTGCTGTGGCTCCAGGAGCAATATAACTACATCGGCATAGCATGGCATGAATATGGCCCCAGTGCTTCTAGGTCCAGGCTTGCTAGCCCACACGGTGCCAGACTGTGACGAGTGGGTCTCTGTTGGCTTGATGATCTCTGCATCATCATGGTATAGACAGATCCTAACAGCATAATCCCTCATTTTACTGAATCCAGTGGGAAACTTTCCATTAATTTCAACAGGAAAAGTGTAGGGCCCCACGGCAGAAGATTACTCTAGTATTTTACCTTATTCCCTGCTGTTTTTAAGGAGGATTCAGAAAGCCGGGATTTTTCCAAATAAATTTATTTTTTACTGTCAGATACCAACCTGTCTAAAGCAAATGTACCCTTTGTACTATATTATAACCTTTTAAATGTTTAGTGAAGGATTAGAAAAGTTTTTTTTCTGGAACTCCTCTCCCCATATTGAAAACACTTTTGTCTTTACCTTCAGCCTCATTAGGTCTTTTGAGTGCACTTGTTTCAAGACAGCTAGTTAACAAAAACCCTTAATAGGTGCAGAATTAGATGGCTGGATAAGAATACAGTAAACACATTGCCTATGGACTTCATCCTTGGCCTCATTAACGACTGAGAAACCTCCATAAACTCCTTCCTGTCCAAAGTCTAGGAACAGTGGAGCAGAACGAGGAAGGAAAGGGTCTGGCAACAGCCTGGTCACTGGGGCATCGACTGCTGCTGATGTGCTTAGCAATGCTATCTCACTGTTTTAGTGCCTTCTCTTAGACTTTGGCAGTGTGCTCTTTAGGATAAGGACTGACTTTTTGTCCTGTGTGTCCTGCATGTGCTCCAGGACTAGAGGCAGACTGACATTATCATTATGGAAATAATAATACCTAAACCAATGATAATAACAACAAAAATAATGATATATCCATAATATTAAAGACAAGATATTTTGCTTGTCTGGCAATAAAATCATTATGAGAGCTGTTCCTTTGTTTATATCTAATTCAGACTCAGACCCAGCTAGGGGACAGCTTGCATTCTGGATACAACTGGAACAATAAGAGAAAAAATATCTGATGTTTGTTGGGAGCTGTTTTGAACATGGTAGACTTGATTAACCACAGAAACCTGGAAAGATGACAACAGGACAAATCCACTTTATTGCGACAGTASTAATCTCTGAGTGCAACTTTCCTTGTCTAGCTTCAGCTGTCTCAAAGTTACGGAAGACTTCTAGGGTGGTCATTTTCAGCCCATCTACAGTCAATGGCAAGAGTGTCCCCACAGGCATTTGCCTTCAGAAGGCAATCATTTCTCTTAAATATTGCTTTTAGGATGGATGTAAATGCTCTCCAGAAATGCCTGGCTCTCTTTCCCTTGATGCTAGAGAAAACTAGATCTCTAGGTTAGACTAGATGCATCACCTTTGCACAGCTTAAAGTAGTGGGTGAAATCCACCACTTGGGACTAAAATTTAGGGAGATAACCTGTTCTACTGAGGATGAAAGAAGATCAGCTTGAGGAGAAGGCAGTGGTTAGGATGCAGTTAGGCTGACATGAGTCCTCTAGACTGTTCTGTGCCCATCACTGTCCCTACCAGCTTTTATAGCAAGAGTGAATTTCTGGGACAGGAGCACTGGCAAACAAAACTTGGTCTGAAGCAGTTCATTCATTCTTCACTTCTCACATGGTAATTGTTCCTGAGTAATGAGAGCCAGTTCTTTATTCATTTGGGGAATCCTCTTGACATAAGGACGAAGGTCTTCAGCATTATGATCCCTCTGCCTTTGAGTTCATTTTAGCTAGTGTAGACAATCTGTGGTTTAAAGGGAGCCACCATGAAAGTGGGTGGCCAAGTGTGAACAACATAGAAACATTTTCTTCCAATCTAACCTTCTAAGGCACCTTGAGAAACACCCAGGACAAAGATTTATTGTGCCACGTCTTTCCCTGTATGGGAAATTTTGTTAGGGACAGGGAAGTTGTCCCTAAAGATGCCAGTCTACAGCAGTGAACCCTCTAGCCCTGACCATCATCTTTACAATTTACAGAAATCAGCTGTTCCTAATTTGGGAGGATCACACCTGGAAAAACATAGGAAGCCAGAACAACTTTGAGGAAGAAATACACTCCTGAATAAATGATGGGGCTTCTCCCATCCTTACATGCAAACCACCTTTCTGATGATTAAAAACAATCACATTGTTAGTTTTTCTGCTTTAAGCAATAATATGTAACCAAGCATAACTGGTACGGTATTAACGTGTAAGGTAGGAAACATTAGCCTCAAGTGGCAGACAGACAACAAGAGTACAAATGCAATTCATTTTTTGCACTTGGATACCTGATCACAATCACGGAGTTTTAAGACTTTATTAAAACACAAGCAAATATTGATATAGCAAATTAGGGGATGAGCCTTGCACATAACAAGCCTGGATTATTCAACAGCACAAATCATGCCTCAGAAGTTATAGATGAAACTGTTTCCACTGGGAGAATCAATATAGTGGTTCTGCATCCCTAAGTACTCTTTGCCTGATCCAGGCATCAAATCATCATTCTTCTGCATGACGGTCAGGCTTCAGGATTTGTTTTCAGACACACGTATTTCATTCCACTCCTGCACCAGACTGGTGCAGTGTTCCTTTTTCTGGATCCTCTCCATTTCTTTCATACATTCTTCCATCTTCACTCTTTTTGTTTTCATTTGTATTCAGTGTCAATTACTACAGCTAGATGCTCACAGTAGAATCATGGGTCAAAATAAACCTATGTCTTGTGGCTTGCGTTTACTTAAATGATGTGCTCTTGGGAGCAGTGGCTGCTTTTTGTTCTATATTTGTCTAGCAGCATGCATGGTGAGGACCCGGTTAATCCCTATGCCTCTGTGTGGTATTGCACTATGAAGGACAGCTCACAGTTTTTCAGTGTTCATGTGCACTGCGCAGAGTCACAAGAGCATCTATAATGTCACCAGTCCCATGTACTATCCCCTTGCTGATGTTGTTCACCTCTACAGCACATACTGTTTGGGAACTTGCCCCTGTGTTTTGGATTACAGTTAGCATGATTCTCACTGAGACTGGTATTTATAATCAGGATGGTTTATATGAGGTCCCTTAGCTTACTGAGAACCTCTAGAGATGGTTCATTTTAAATGGCTTTCGGAGCAAGAGCTGACTTCTGTCACCACAATCTTCGTCACTCTCCATGTACCTTCTCTGAAGCTCATGGAAAATGTCCATTTCAGCTATCAGGTGGAACTCTTTTAACTAAATGTAGAGACTGACATCTGATCTAGTCATACCAGGCTCTCCTTATAGTCCCTGGAGTCTTGATCTCCATTCATCTTATCCTAAGCTAGACTTTTGCAAAAGGCCACACAAGCTATGACTCCCAAATGCCCCTTTTCCTGTTGTCAAAAAAGGAGCCTGAGTTCTCTAGCTCAGGTGGAGATATTGACACTGCAGATATGGATGAAATCAAGGTCATGAAGTGAGATTTACCAGCCAAGTTTTCCTAGCCAGTAGAGAGAACAGACCTGTGTTAAGACACCCGCTTCAGGAGACAAACTGTGCCTTTGCCTGGATTGCCTGGATGGACTAAACCTCTGCTGACTACACGGAGCCCTGGGAGAACTCAKTGAGGTGAAGAAGTCTTCCAGGACTGAAGAGAATCCCATCCTTGATCACTTTTAAAGCTCCTGCATTTATCCGAGATATTACCTCTCCTCCTACTTATTACAGCTTCATCAGCTAAACCATGTACGTGAACCCTTCTAAACCATGGGAATGCAAAGTCAATCAATTCTCACATTCAGCTACAGTTTAAACTGAACTGGGTGTGTGCTAAGCAGTGGACTAGAATCCTTTAATGTAAGACAGCTGCGTGGCAGTACCTTGCAGCTGAGAGAAGAATAGGAAACAGCTGGAAGTGATAATGCAGCCACATGCTCCTGCTAGATCCAAAAAAGCATAACTCTGCCTATAATCAGATTTGAAAGCACTGTGAGGATCACCTTAATTAGATTCTTATTAGGCTTCTGTTCCTCCACTTGAGACCTTATTGTATTAAACTAAATTACTGCAAGCCAGGTTTCAGTTAGCTTAAGAACAATTACACACTGTTCCATAGCAGTTTCACTTCACTGTTTTATAAACATGCAAAAATTAAAGTCTGGGTCTTGATTTCAGAAGGACTCAATAGCTTTGAATCAGGATATATAACTTTAAAATCAAACATATGAGTAAGGGCAGAGCTTACTATGATCCCCAAACCAGAACTGCAAAGTAGAGAGAGCCCATCCTTTGGGCTCACCATAGATGGTTTTGTTGCTGCAACATGGCATTTGAAGCCTGCTTTAGCATGGATAAAGCAGACATTCACTTAGGGCTACAGGTTGCCAAGGGGAGACAGAAGGCCAGTGCACCTACTTTGCCTCCCCAGCGTCTTTTCAAGCCTGGCTGGCTGCAGCTGCTGGAAATAACGGGGTGTGCAGGAGAAGGTGAGCAACGAAACAGGAGCACACAAATGGGCTACTGGGGGTTGTGGAGCAAATTCCTCTATCAACCTCTGTCTCTGCTGCTCAAGACAGAAGATGCACTTTGAACTTTCTTTTTCTGCATGTGCTTTCTGATGACAAAACCAGCACCAAAACATTGTTAAAATGAAATGCTCCCATGCAAACATGGGTTCCCTCCTTGGAGAGAGGAGAATAAACCTTTCAGGTTGGGGCTTAGGTGTATTATACAGGGTGAGACTCCCTTCACCTCACCTGAGCCACCTACAGTCTCTGAGATGGCCATCTTAGACTTTCTTTGTAGACAAAAGATTGAAGAGGCACTTCTGGGGTGTGATTCACCTGACCTGTTCTAGATGATCCCAGATCATTTAAACTGAGATGAGCTGTTCTCAAGTTTGCTCACATATAGAGCAGTGTGTTTATCTACCTGAGGACAGATTTACTGGAAAAGGAATTGAAGGAAGCTGTAGCCTCCACCTTCTTCTACAAGCACCATCCAGGCCACGTGCGGAAGAGGTGCTGTGTCCTTGGGTACCCAGGAATGACTCGGGCAAAAGAGGGACTACCAGGGAATAGAATGAAATTTTACATTGGCGTTAAGGTGGCATAAGGAGGGATGATACTGCTTTGCTCCTCAGAGTGTATCTTTGAAGCCATATACCATGTCCCTCACTTGTCCAGGGGAGCAAGTGTATGATATTTATCTTGTTCCAGAACACAAGTAGTTTTAAATACAGATGAGCTATACCCTAGTGATAGTAACAATGATGAAAGTGATAAAAACGTAAGGTCATAAACCTTAACAATGGGCAAAGAAAGAAGGAATATTTCATTTTCCCCATGATGAGGACAAGGTTTCTAAATGACATCCAAATGCAGCATGTTGATAATCCACCTCTGGCCATTCACCTGTCTTCTCTTTCTTCTTTGCAGAGCCAACACTAATATTCTTTTCATGCCAGTGAAGTAAAAACAGTAAAGGAACAAATACCCCGGCTCATATTTTGGGATGTTGGGATTCTTTGTGTTTTTGTCTTTTTTGTGTTTTTGTCTCAGAGAGTGAATAGCAAAGAAGGAAATGAAAAAGGTGCAGGACCTGTGAGTGAGAGGTGAACAGAAGCTCAGTCAGTGCCTGGAGTCCAAAGAACAGTTCACTTGTAAGGTGTGTGAGAGGCTTGGAAGCCAGAGAAGGGAAAATGTTGCTAGATTGCTCAAAAAATTAATTGTCTCTATGCTAATTTAGAATTGTTTCCTCTTTTTCATGTCCAGGAGTTTTGTTTCCTCTGAAGGGAAAGCAGAACACAAGACAAACTGGGACTGTATGGCTCTAGAACTGCCAATGCACACCCACCCCTAGATACTGCATACATCACACATATGTGTACACACTTACCTACATGTGCCTCTGTGTGCATAAAATGTTTGGGAGGAGGGACAGGTTTAGACTAGTTTTCTCAGGCAAAGTTTTATATGAACTTAGGAGCACAACTGTGTGGCTAGAGGTGTCCATGTTTCCCCTCAAAATTTCTGAACTTTTTTGCTCAATTTCAGCTCATTCTGACAAATCCAAAGAAGTCTTAATGGTAGTAAGTTCCTAAAATTTTGTGCAAATAATAAGGAAGAGGCATTACAAGTACTCTCATTGAGAGAAAATCCTACAGAATGAGCTTAACATATATCAGACCCCAGAGATACCCATACCTATATAGGAGGTTCTCTATGTTAGATATATATACTGTGTCATGGGAGACACAATGACTCTTCAGTATATCACCTGGACTGAACAAATCCCYGATGCTTCTAGAGAAGATGGGGACAGTGATTTGTCTCCCCTTCTATGCTACATGTGGCTCGTGTTGATGGGGCAGGTCCATGGCATAGGAATTAATTTGGAGATGAGTTTCTCCTTCTTTCTCATCCATCTCCTTCTGGACCACCCTCATTCTGGTATGACTTGCATTCCCCAAGGAGGAATGGACCTGCAGTTAGGGACATTAAATGATGTATGTATGGTAGCAGGAGAGTGAGAGGGTAAGTAAATCCAGTAAACCAGTAAATTTGCACTTGATCACTGATATTAGTTTTCATGCCAGGTCTGATCAGCACCGAGTTCTGGAGAAAGGCAATGAGGCCTGCAAGTCAGTGGGTGTAGAGAGAAGAGAGCAAGGAGATGGGATGACAAATCTGGTAGAAACCACATCTGGGAGCCTTGAAAACTCCATGCTCTGACTAGGGATCTTCCCCCACCAGAAGAGGGGACGAGATCAGAGCCTGACTGCTTAGGGCTGTCTCCATTTGGGAGCCTGAGAAAAGGGCAAATAGCACGAGTCTGCTGGGCATAATYAAATCTTTTCGTTATCGGATCAGCAAGCTGATGCTGGAAGGAAAGGGAGTTGTATGCAGCAGAAACTGAGGGGGGAGGTTTTGAAGAAAGCACGAGTAAAAGCCGGAGTCACACAAGGTGGCAGTGCAGATTGTCAGCAGGGGTTTCTGGACATYAGCAAAAGCCTAAAAATAGCCCTGTGGATGCAGACACAACAGGAGAAACTAGACACCCACCGATGATGTAGCTCCATTGACTTTACTGGAGCTTTGCTTACGTGACTCAGCTGCGTATAGGATCCATGGCTAGCATATAGGTTAATTACTAATTATTCCCATGATTTAACAACCATCACTTTGTTTCTATACTAAATTGATCCGGCTTTTCCATTGTCATTTTTTCGATGCTGTCATTTGGACCAGGCTAAAGGTGGTTGGTACCTCAAAGAGCACAGAGTTATTCCAAGGCATTTGCGAGAACAGCTGGAGTGTGAGTACCGTAAGTGAGAACAGCTGTCCGAGATGATGTCTGTGCTGTCAGTCCAGGTGGATTCYGGCACAGACTGTCCTCTGCTCCCTCTGTGTAGGCTGCCTTGCGCAGAGAGCCAGGATGAAACACAAAGTAGGGTAATCTGAGAGTGGAACTGTATCCTGAGGGAAGCATCCTATTGCCATTTAAGCCTCTAAACAGACATATATACTGTACAGGGCTCTTTGTTTCTGTGCTTCCATCAAAAAAAAAAAAGTGTCTGGTGATCCGCAGGTAGGAAAAGGTCCAAAGCCACCTTTGTCCATGGAAGAGCTGGATGTTATCAGGTTTCAGTAAAATGGGAGGTCACATCCCTTTTCTTGTATGAACTCAGGAGAGAGATTTCCTAAGAGCTCCCTCCAGTATTTTATTATCCACTTGCATTGTGGACTCCAGAGCAGGATGCAGTACTTCAAGGATTGCCAGGCCTCTGTTAAACAAGAGCTGTTAACTTGACTTCACTGCTTTGATTTGACATCCAAGAGTATATGTGATGAACTCCCTAGCCCTCTGCCCAGGAGAAGAACCATTCACTCAATTTCCAGCACGTCTGGGCATATTTTTAAGCCAAAGACCAGGTAAACAGGCTAAATCATTTCAGAAACTGGATTACTCCATTTCTTTGTAGAGCCAGTGCAGTTTGCAGATAGCCTTCAAAAGTTTGGGGTTTAAACTTCTCCCTATTGTGAGGGTTTTGTCACAGTGGGAAAAAGAGGTCAGGTAAGGCTGTAAGGCAAATAAAAGCTCCTTGCTCATTTTATCTTTTTCTCCAAGTGATACTATCACAGAGCTCAAATACTGCCGATGGTGTTCATGATGTGGRCTGCTTCCCACCGAGAACAGGACTGAATATTCATTTCATGCAAATCACCAGACAGATGCCATGTGGGAAACATTTTTGATTCTTCCGAAGAAGAACTGTAAATTATTTAAGCATTTCTTTTGGGTGTACCAGGTAGTGACTGAACGCTGTGGCTTTTTGGAGGAATAGTTTTGGAGTTCTACTGAAAAGAGAGTTTAGACAAGCTCTGTAATCTCGTGTTGAGGGTGCATTTGGGAGCAGAGCGTGGTGTCCCTATGCAGTCCACGAAGAGAGGCAATCACATCTCCAGCTGTGGATGCAGCTCTTCCTCAGCTGATTGTATTGGGACTGGAGTCTAGCAGCTCCGGGTGGTACCTGGGCCATAGACACCACTGCAAGTCATCCTGGCTGTATTCAGTTGTTGACAGGCTGCAGCCGAGATGGATGCAAAAGTTCCTTTCCTCYAGCTCATGGTCATTGCTTCTTCATGTCTTCTAGCACAGCTACGCTAGTGGTCAGCCCCTCACCCAGTCATACCAAAATTATCTAGGTTAACTTAGAAACGTTAGACAATAACTCCACTATTGTGCTGTGGTTTGAGCCCAGACCATTTTGTCAGGAGTGGATTTGGAAGCAATTAGTGCACAGATGTGCCAGCACATCTGACAATGCAATAACTTCTGGTGGGGAGAAGGAGAAAGGGGTTGTGGATAACTGAGAAAGGACTGATAATAATAACCTCCAACACCAGGTAAGTGAAAGCCCAAGCATCAGAGGCGGCCACAGGCCAGGTGGTATAAATATACTGTGAGGTGCTCTGGCAAATCCTACACACTATATGTTTCAATGAACTTGTTGATTATAATTGCCATTTCTTTAAAGCTCAGCTCCCATGGAAGTACCTAAATGAAGAAAGTCACTGAATGAAGAATCTTCCATTCCCGACCACCTCCTAAATATTGAAAGGCTGAACAAGATATATGGATGATGGCAATCYGTAACAACACAGCAACAGATAGACAGTTGTCATGAATGCGTCACTGATGCCATCATCATGTCCTACCATGTGGATGGGCAACAGAAGAGGTTGTGAGCAGAAGTTGTTTCTTATGGAGGCAATGCCAGGAGCTTCACAGTTTAAAACGTGGCTCTTGAAAGCCATGAAAGAYACCAAACAGAATAAAAAACTGGAGAGAAAGCCTAGGGGCCACCTTTAATTCTGGGATTTGTCTCAGCTTCTGAAATCAAGACCAAAGGATTACCTCAGGACTGTTTTCCTCAGATTCCTGTTCCTGAGCTCTTAGGAGAAATCCCTGATTTGTTGAAAGGTAGATAGATAAATTGGATCAGCAGCACAAGTTTAGAGTTTGCTGTGGAGACTGTGAAACCTCTAACCAACAGCCCCAGGAGWTTAAAATGTTTATGCTCAACTTCTTCAAGTGTAAGTTAACTTTTGGTTGCTTGGCCCTGGTTTTACTGCCAAAATGCAATATTAATAATRGTAAAGAGGCAAAACAACTTTTTCTTGGAGTGCTTTCTGGCGACTAGTCCGATCTGCGTAAACTTTTTGATTCCGTGTCGTTCTTTGGTTTGGGGCCACGCTTCGTGCTCTGAGAGGGAGCTGAGAGCATTTCTCCAGCAGTGTCCCCTGAGCAGCCAAGGTGGAGACAGCAACAGAACACAGCAGAAAGCTGAATTTATTAGGCGACTAGGCTGCTGAAAAGGAGGAAAATGGCATTCCAGWGAAATCTCATGCTCTGCCAACAACAGGAGATGGTAACAGCAGAAAGAGCAGTTTTGGCCTCGGAGGCTTATGCACTTTTTTCCATCTGATAATAAAATAGAATAGAATAAAATGAAATTTATTAAGATAAAAATAGAAATTAATAGATTTCTATCAGGGGAATCAAATGTAAGTGCTATAACAAGGAGGGTGTTTCTGGAAGCACTTGCACATTTCAGCGGGATGTAGACACAAGCACTGCGAAGATGGATGAAGTGAGAAGAGTTGTGTCTCAAACACAGAAGCGGCAGGTGTTCTCAGCGGTAGCTGTGCGGAGAAGTGCTGGGAGATTGCATCCAGAGGCTGGGGATCTGCTATATGAGATGCAGGGTGACCCTGTGGATAAAACTTCCCATCTGCCTCCCAGRCATTTCAGTCAGGACATAAAGAGCCCATGGAAGCAGCATGGAAGGAGGAATTATCTGGAAGGACGTGCTCAAGCTTGCAAAATATTCAGTAACTGCTGTTTTCCTTGTCTGTTCGGTGTGCAATGCCTTGGATTAAGCTTGTGATCGGTGGTCTCTTTTTACATTATCACAAATCTGGGGCATGTTTTCCTGTGGGGTACACTGCCATTTAGTTGCTCTGTTTTGTACCAGGGCCATTCAGATCTACACTTATAAATGGAATATGCCAGGGGCTGATCCTCTGACACTGATGTCAATGGGCAGGATCAGGCCATGTCCATACCATTAACCTCTCTTAGCCTTCAGCAAACATATTGGCTCCCTCTGAAACTTTGCTCCAGAGCCTGCTCCCTGTCTGGTTCTAGCTTTCTACAGTGTGGATGCAAACAAGCCTGCCCGAACCGKCTTTGCAGGTCAGGATTCCCGCTGCGTAGACCAGGAAGACAGAGTGAACAAACGAGCAGGAAAAAAACAAAAGCTACATAAAAGGAAAAAGGTTTGAGATTCCAGATGTACACATCAGCATCTGTAATTTTTTCTTTTGGAAAAATGTCCTACAATAACACTTTTACTCTTCCAGCTCTTCTACCTCTTTTTTTTTTGTACAAAGACAAAACAAAATAGTTTTAGTAAAAATATATATTAAGAAAACACGATTACAAAATAGTTCAGTGA
This sequence comes from Apteryx rowi, assembly GCF_003343035.1. Lineage (NCBI taxonomy): Eukaryota > Metazoa > Chordata > Aves > Apterygiformes > Apterygidae > Apteryx > Apteryx rowi. The sequence continues at coordinate 1,460,520 of NW_020451127.1, forward strand.
AAGAAAAAGCAAATATATACATATTGAATAAAAGTAAAGAACAGCAACAATATCTACCACATAATAATCATTAGAATTGTAAAATAAAATGCTAATGCTATTACTATTCGTAATAGTAGAAGGGGTCATATTCTTAGCAGCAAATATTCTCCTGCAGTGCTTTCAGCTCACACAGTCTCTAAAATGAGGACTGTAAAGGGATGAACATTTTGCCAATTACTGGAGCCCCCAAATTGGCTTAAGATGTGCCCAGCTATCAAATTTGTCTTCGAGAGTGAAATGCTTAAGAGGGTGTCTCAGTCCTCCTGGTGCTGGGCAGGTGCAGAGCAACGCGAGGGGCCGTGGTGGAGCTCAGCAGACTGGTTTGGTAGATGGAGGGCAAAGCAAGGGGCAGGGTACATGTGCACGGGGCTGGGAACCTGAACTAGGGAGATGTTGGGGTGTTGAATATGTGGTGGGGGTGAGAAGAGCAAGAGAATTTAAAACGTCCATGTGATAATCTTTTTTTTTCTTTTTCTCCTCTATTCCCTTCTTTCCTTCTACCATCAACCAAAARTTAATAATCACACCTAGTACTGGCAAGGACCCAAAAGTGAGTTTGTCTGGAGGCTGCCTATGTACCGGAGTGTTCTAGTTTATTTTCTTCAAATGATCCAAGAGTGACAAACTGCACAAAGGGTGTTATAGGACTGCTAATAATATCATTCATTTCTCTCCAACCAGGAAGGATATTCCTTTCTGTTGGCTCCAAGTCCATTTTCCAAGTGCGTGTTTAATTGCTACTCTAGTGGTCTCCAGGGAGTCCAGATAAGATCAGGTGAAACATTTAGATTCTTATATTACAGAAGCTTCCAAATCAGGACTTTCCTGCTTCCAGATTTGACYCATGACTGGAAGATAATGTATATTGCTACCATATAATAATAATAATAATAATAGTCCCTGGTGTCCCTTTGTGCCTGGTTCTGTAAACATAGACACAGGATGGGAGATGGTCCACACACACTGAAAAGATCATAGTCTGAATGCAGGACAAAGCAGGGAGGAATATTTTCCTCCTGCGTCGCTTCAGAGGAGACACGGTCCCAAGACCTCCCAGAGAAGCCGTGTCAGAGCTGGGTATCTGCCCCAAAACTCTCAAGTCCCCACCCAGTGTATTTGTCTCATTTTCTCTGGTTTAGTCATCTACTAGTGGCTCACATCAGCGTACATGATTCTGGCAGCAGAAGCAGCTTAGTTATGATTTGGTAGCAAAATATTTGGACAATGGAGCTTCCAAGTAGAAAACTTTTCCAGGGCAGAAACCCGCTTCATCTCTCTCCGTCGCTGTCCCTGGGCTGCTTCGACATCTCCCCATCCCAGATCACAGAGAGGTTGTGCTCTAATCTTTTTCCACTTGAGCTCTGAAGATCAGGCCCTTCTTAATTGGCCCCGGCTTCCGCTTCAAATTGGGTAATGTCTGGGCCATTAATATTAATGGAAAGAGGAGATGCTTTTGTTTGTTCTATTTTCAAGTGGTTTCTGGAGGCCATCTCCCGGATAGCCGAACTTGAAACCACACTGCTTGAAACACAGACAGCCCAGGCAGCACACACACACCTGCTCAGCCGTAGAGTTTTTCCAGATGTTGACCTCCCCATTAATGGTAATAACTGTATTACCTTAATTCCTGGACAACCCTTACAGTCTTTTTTTTTGGTTGCCCAAGCTGAAAGCCATTACCAGACATAACTATATTTGATTGTGCTAAAAACAATTGTCAGACAAATGTTTTGAAACCTCTGGCTGAGTTTTCTGAGATGGGGAGATGTTTTTGCAGGGATATTCCTAAGTAACAGTGGACACAGTCAGATAACTCCCTCAAATCCAGATGTGGTCTCAGAAGATTTTACCATGCCTGGTTATTGCTTTTGGCCTTACTGCTGGAGGGGATCTCTCCCACCACTTAGCCAATGCAAAGGGTTGTGGGTAACGCCTCATTTTCTGAGTGCAAAGTCAGACAAACTGCTTCAGGAACCTTTAAACTACACAGAGGCACTGCTACAGTTAGTATTAACCCTGTATTAACCTCCAACAGAAAGGTGGAAGAGAAAACAGGGGAAGCAGTAGCATCTTGACCAGGTCCAGTTGTCTCCGGTGGCTATGTACATCTACCCTTTCTCTTTGATTTCTAGTATATTTATTAAGTAGAGGTCTTCTGCTCWAGGGTATTCCACACACTTTATAGGGCAGAAATGCGGCATGTTCCTGTGGCTGAAACCTCAACTTGCATTTCAGTAGCGCTGGGGCTGGGCTGCCCTAAGAGCTTTGCCGGCTCGGTTGAGTTTGCCTGTGTCAGCACGGGGCTCAGCTCCCCTACATGACTGGCTGAGCAACCTAGAGAGACCAAATCACAGAATCACAGAATCACAGAATCACAGAATGGTTGAGGTTGGAAGGGACCTCTGCAGATCATCTAGTCCAACCCCCCTGCTCAAGCAGGGTCACCTAGAGCACGTTGCACAGGATCGCGTCCAGGCAAGTTTTGAATATCCCCAGAGAAGGAGACTCCACAACCTCTCTGGGCAACCTGTTCCAGTGCAAATCTGCAAAATCTGCAAAATGAAGGCACAGTGAGGAGAAGTAATTTGTCTAAGTGGTTTGCTGAAAGCCTCTGAGGTTATTCCCATGCTTAGAGAAAAGCCAGGGTTTAGCGAGCCTGGAAAGGCCTGGCTCTGTCAATAAGAAATATTGTGAAGATGCTGGCCTAGGAGCCCTTCGTGTACCGTTTACGCAGCACTGTGCTGGAGTATGAGCAGGCACCGTGCTCATCTCTGCTYTTCCCCCCTGGGGTTTCTGAACTCCAGTCCTTGACCTGTGAAATTCCCCTGCTCCTGAGCTCTGCGGCTGGACAACGCACTTTCCAGGAGCGTGCTTCAGTTTGGGGAAAACAGTCCGCCCATCCTCAAAGTTATTTATAGAAAGTGGCGGCTTAATAATTACATGGAACGATCCCTTTGGGTCATATCCATTACCTATTTTTGACAAAAGGGGAAAATGGAAAAACCTTATTAACTGGAGCTAGTTAGCGTAAATGGCAATGAGGTGAAAGGACACAGGATCCAATCACTCAGTTACTTGAAACTGGTTAAAAAGTGTCTTTGCATTGCCTGCGTATGGCACTGTGGAAAAACAGAATTGTTCGCTGACTTATTAATAGCTCAAATCCTTGGGACATGCAAAAATACACGCACATGCCTATGAAGAAACTCTCAGTCTCCAGTTACAAAGGGAAAATGACTCAAACCCCAGGCTTTTGATTCCACAGAAAGGACATGTTTGACTATTACCCCTCATTCTGAAAAGTATATTGGTAGTGCCACTCAGTGGAGCCAGRAGGACCTTTGCAAATGTGATCTGAGATCCTGATGCCTTACATGACTTCAGATATCCTTGTAGTTTTCAAAAACAAAAACAAAAAAAACCCCAAAACAGTGAATCCCATGTCCTAACAATTGCAAAGACTCAGGGATCTTTAGTGAGCTCCCTCAAACATGAGCTGCTGGAAGATGGGAAGGTAAAACTAGGAAAGGTTTATGATGTGTTTTTCCTCCCCCCTTGCTCCCCCGCCTCTCCCTTATCATTTGGCAATAGGCACTGCTGAAGGCAAAACACTGAAAAAGAGGGGACTTTGACCCTGCTCTCTGACGCTAGTCATGCTTTTATGACTACCTTCTGCCAAGACTTAAGGCTCCACCACTGATCTAGTGCTTATCAAGGATTTTTCAAGTGTTATTCAGAAGGAGCTGTTGGAGCGTTTTCTCACATTTCTCATTCTTGTGGCTGTCCTGATTGCTTCCAAAACAGACAGAGTAGTGGGACTTTCAAGKCATAACTAGTTTTCTCTTCCCCAGAAGCCAGAGGGAGAGGAAGCCAGCCAGACCCTGATCCTCCAGCTCAGCTGGGAAATATCACCTCTACTAAGAGCGATCCAGAGTTTGGAAGGGGCACTAATAAGGAAGAGATGGCCAAGGGGAATTGAACACATAAACAGCAACAAAAAGAGTCAATAGACACCTGTGCAAGACATMATGAGGCCACAGAAAAAGACACTGCACATGCAGGCAATCATTTCTCATTTTTGTTTTTCTGTGCTCCTCATTCCATGCTCCCTGCCTGAATTTGGACAGTTTCTTGTCTGCTCATGGGCTGTGTGTATGCCAAATGGATTAAATGAATGACCATGGTGATAGGGTGGGGAGCAAGACCATTAAGTGTCTTTTTCAACAGTATTAGACAACATATGCCGTTGAACGAGATGTTTCAGTAGCACCTGTCTCTTTTTCCCTTATACAGCTTTTTCTTTCACCCCCATCTACAACTCTGTTGATGCTTGTGCAAGTTCAGCTGTGGGTCTTGYTGCCTCAGGATGTTGTGGATGGAAGAAGTGTCTAATCCAAAACAGGAGTTAGGCAGGTTGATGGGAGAAAAAGATCTGTTTAATGAAAGCTGAGATTCTATAGAAGRAGAAAGCAGCTTCAACAAGATGCCAGAAGAATACATGGACAGTGGGGTGGAGAGYGGGGAGGAAGGGAAAGGGAAGGAAAACCTTATTTTAAGCCCAGATATAATGTTTTCCATTAAAGGAACAATGGTGATAGGCAGGCTTGAGTTAAAAGTCAGCAATAAAGGAATCAGTCATATAAGAAAAATAAATAAATGCTGTCTGGAAAATTCAAATGTGGCATTATTCTGTGGATGCTGTCAGCTCCCGGGCAGACCACAGACATGACTGGCCCTGCAAAGAGATGGATGCAGAGTGACAGCACCACGTCCCTGCCAGATGATCACACAGGAGTAGTGTGTGAATTCATGTCAGCCTAGGAATGTACTTGGAAAGAGGTCTGGCCACTCAGTTCCATGCCGATCTATTTAAAAAGGCAGTCAATGGCCTGTTTTTCTTACCCTCGTTGTTCCTTGTGTTTTCTTTTCATGTCTGAGGTGTTTATTAGGTTTGAGGGCTGTACAAATGAAAACAGACAAACAGCCATCAGTTGGAAGCGGGGTTGTTTAGCCAAGCGGAGGCTATTTTGGAGATCCACCATTCTGTCTTTCACCACTGCCTGGAATACAGATGTGCAGGAGCTAAATTGCACGCTCCATTTTTAACTTGTCCTCTCAGTCCTGGGGGACGATGCGTGGGGATTATTTGCACAGGTGAAACACTGAGGCTTTGGAGAGCTGCAGAAGGGCTAACAGATATCATCCCACCCTCTGACCACAGAGAAGGGCATGGATAGGGCTAGGCATGATGGGAGACGTTCCTTGCATATTTCTGAATTCTATTATTAGAAAAAAATGTTGGGGTATTGTGTGACTTAAGGGGAACTGAGGATGGGGGTGACCTGCTCTGATCTTGTTGGTCAAGAGATTTGGAGGGGAAGGAAGGTCTTTATACTTGGGTGGAATTTGCAGTGCAAGGTGGCATTGGAAATATCCATCCCCCTTTCTCCTGCTTCCACTACAACTTCCCACTCCTCTCTCTTAAGCTCCACAAGCTCTGCTCTGCCCCAGCACTTGGTTGCAAAGTGGAAGGACAGCGGAATGCAAAGGGGAACACAGTCCTGCTCCAAGCTTCCTTCTCCCCTCCCTAAATGCTGGGGATGACTGTTTGAGTATCATCCGCACCTGTAGGTAGGTAAAAGGAGATGAAGGCAGAGATTTACTGCACCTCTGTTGTCTCCACTAGTAGGTCCTTGGGCAAGCTTCCTTGGCCTTCCCTGACTCATTTTCCCCTCCAACCGTTTATCTGTCTTCCATATTCAAGCTGTTAATTTTGGCAGCCCTTAATTCACTGTGGGCTGCCCCAAGAGAAGTTTGTGCCTGAAGAGCATCTCATGCAAGAAGGACATGTGCAGTATCTCTGAGAGGTGCCACCCTCCATGGCTAACTGGAAGGGAGAGCTATGAAGTTCCTGAATGTACAGCAGTTCTGGTCCCAGAACTTCTGCAGCAACAAGCCACGCACCTGGGAGTCCCTGTATGTGCAGTGCCACATAGCGAAAAGGGGCACAAGGACATTATTCGCTGAAGGCTTCTGCCTGCCCTTCTTTATGAGATGCGCCACTTACCTGCATAGAGCATCTACTCAAGACCCRCTTAGGAGCTCATCTCCCATCTTCATCTTCTCTTTCATAAGCAGTCACTCCTCCCTGTCCATAGGGTGCTTATTTGTTTGTTTGCTGAGGGTTTTTTTGAGGGGGAGGTTTAAACCATATTCAAGCAGACAATAGGATGAGGGAAGAGGGAAATGGAAGACATTTCTCCTGGCCTAAAGCTCAGCCCAGGGTGGCAGGAGATAAGAGAGTGGGTCTGGTGCTCTGGGGCTTTGCAAACTGAAAGGCCTTTGATGCACAAAGGGTCAGGAAGACAGCCTGGGGGAAGTCAGTTTTGTGACATGATTCCAGCTCCAGCCTCATCTTCAAATCCGTGCCTGTTTCCGGAGGGAACTGCTGTCCAGGGGTGTTGCTCCTGTCACTCCTGCAGTGAACCTCCAGGTTGAAAGAAAGATCAAAGGAGCAGCTTGCCTGCAAGATGCAAGATCTGAATCCCTAATTTGAACTGAAGAAAGTGCACTGTGGGAAAGGCAGAAATGGGGACTCCAGTTCTGGTCTCCACAAGCCTGCTGGAGCAGGAAAGTTTCCTCAACATGTAGGAGTTGGAGGCAAAGCCAGAATGGTCTAGTTTTCATTTACATGCATTTCTGGTGGCACTGGTGACGTGCCTGGTTCATTTTTCCTTCCCTTGGCTCCCCAAATTCTCTTCAAGTTGACATATGAAAAATGCTAGGGACTTCCAAAGACAAATGGCCCRAAGCTATTTGCTCCTCAAACCAGCCCTGACATAAATCTCCAGCAATACAATGAATCTTATAAACAACTGGCAAGAAATCAGAGGAGAAACCCTCTAGCCATGGGCACTATTGAGTACTTGTAGTAGTAGTAGTATCCAGTAGCACCGAGGGGCAAAGCAATCAGTGTCTAAAATCTGGGGGTTTTAGTACTATCTATCTGCTGACATATGGAAGGCAGGCATAATGTATGCGTTTGCTGTCTGTGTCTTTATGGAGCCCAAAGGGGACACAGCCATGCAACTATGAAATGCAAGAAGAGGTTCGTAAAACATCTTCCCCAGCCCAACCAAAGGAGCAGGGGTTTGGCTGGGAATATCTCTTTTTGGAGCTCAGGCCAGGCCAGGTAAAAAACCTTTGAATTCACCTTTATGCAATGTCATTTTTAAGAGAGTCACTCTGCTGAGCGTAACCACAGGGTAAGGAGAAAGTTTACCCAACTTGGAAGGGGAGGGAAGGCCCCGAGCTGGCTCTGAAGAGCAGGTACTGTTCCTCCCTGGCGCTATTTCTGGAGTGCCTTGGAAGCAACCTGGGTTGTGCTAAAATAGCGTGCAAGCCTCGCTTTACCTCATGTTGTGAGAAGAGGCGAGTGGTTTGAGGTGAGTCTGGAGAAAGGCAGGCAGGCTGGAGGCACACACAGCCCTTTTGATTCCTGGAAAATTAAATAAGGAGAAAAGATCCACAAGGCTGAAGGTGGACAAGTATGTGTGAATTGGTGCCTTTGCTCCAGGGGGAGGTCACCTGGATGAGAGGTCACGCAGCGCTGAGGCTTTGCAGCAGCTCCGGCAATGACTCCTGGCAGGGGGTGATAGGTCTGGAGGCTCTGTACCCCCTCTGAAAGCACTAGAGATTTTCCTGGCTTGTAGGGGAGAGAGAAAGTAAGGCATGAAATGACATAAAAGAGCACAGCTTTTGCAGAGAGGAGGATTTGGTGGGTGGGTGCTGGCCCAGCAGCTGAGTGGTGCACAGACCACGCTGGGGATGCACAACCCCAGCAAAAACAAAAGGGTGCAACAGGTTTGCACAGTCCCCTGACWGTTCCAAAGAAAAAGCTTCAGGCCTGGACAAGTTATGAACTCCTTAGATTTACCTTTTTGTGATGCTGTTTTAAGAGAATCAATCTGCTGACCATAACCGAATGATTTTCTTATGGCGTTGCATAAACGAGAATTTGACTGCTGCAGGTGAGGTCTGCCCTGCTTCCCTCTGGATCTAGTGATGATGGAGCTAGTGATGTCACCCAAAAATTAAGGTCACGCTTTCCATTATCTGCTACTTTACCTGTGGTTGATAATGTACCTGTATAGGTGTATCTGTATAGCTGTACATAACATCAAGTCAGRATTAAAGCTAACAACTTTACCCTAACAACTTTACCCAGGACTCCATGTCCTTCCCCCTTGGACATAGCCGCTTCAGAAGAAGCTACCAATGTGGTGTGTTTGCTAGATGCATTGGCCACGCTGGCTTTGTCTACTTGTAGCTTTTGGCAGCACTTGGACTCCTGGCTAACGAAGAGTTCATTTGTTCAGGTCAGTGATGCTGCACATATGTAATTCAGACACCAACCCACGTGTGACTGCGACCTCAGTTTGTGGCTCCATGGCTCTTGGGGTCAGCTGTGGGACACGGCCTGTCCTCCTCGCTGGGTACATTGGCTCCAGATGAAACTTCTGTTACTCTCAGGGGAATTTTTATCTGAGTAACAGGCAAAACCCAAGGAAGGACTTCACAGCAAGAAATACCATTTACTCTCCTTCAGAGAGCATGAATAAATATGGTGTATATAAACAACTATTTCACCCCAACCCCCATCTTTCTGTGAAAAAGGCACAAAATACAAGAATAACTTGTCAGAARGGGAAATAGATATATCTCTCAATTAGTGAGAATGAACTGGTAGCTCTGTGCCATTCCTAACAATCTAGATTACGAAGTAAACATTCTCGCAAAGATGCAATGATTCCCCATATAAATAACAGGACTGGGGGAGACAGCAATATAGGAGTCTAAGTTCGTMTATAGGAACTTGTCCAAGTATGATGTATGTGATCTCCCACTGATGAAGGGATGCCAGGCATGTTACAATGACCATGGATGGATGGCCCTTGATTTCATATCTCCTGTGAAAATCGAGACCTCCAGGGTAAGGAGGGGACCAGGGTAATGGGGTTGGACTTGTACTGAACTGTCCCACCTCCTGCCTGAATCCAGAAGTCACAAAGACTAAACCATGAAAACCGCTTTGCTTGCAGAGCTCTACTCAAGCTGCAATTAATCCCATTTTGTCAGGGAGAAAGGCTGGTAGAACACGTCCTAAATCACRTGGTTCAAAAGTAATCCCACGGAGTGGCCAGCTGTCCTCCTGCAGACCTTCCACTTTAGGTACTAGCCTAGCTCCCATGCACTCTCTTCCCTAACTTGGCTTATCTTTATTAAATTGTAACTGACAGATAGTGTCACTATCTTCCTCTATTTCCTAGAGAAGAGAAAGGCTGATTCAGCTAAGTAAATAAGAAAGTMTTGGAAAAAAATAAAAGAACTGAGTCAGTGGCTTTCCTGAGATCACCGGGTTATGTTGTGCTTCTAAAGACACCAACTCCAAGGAACAGTCCCTGGTCGTAAGGGATGCCGAATGGCTCACTCTCCTCCCTGTTCAAGGCCAGCCCTTTCCATAGCAGGTTGGCTGTGTCCACACTTCATAGCACCTGGCGTTGGCTTTTTCAGTTCCACATACAGTGCTCTTAAGACATAATTTTGGGTTTTGTGAGGATCATGTCACAGCCCACTAGAGAAGTGTGTTTCTAACATGAAAGTAGGCATGTGTGCTGTGTGATGTAGGATGGGAAACAGGTCTTTACAGAGGTGTTCAAAGGTTGAAAACAGTACTTAGGTTTCCTCTTCAAGGGAGCTGGTGGATTCATGCCAAAAGAGAGCCTGGAAATTCATTTGCATCTATGCTGTATGGATGACCTGAGGACCAGGAGCCAGATGTAGTAAAGTGCTGAGTTATTTGGCACCTTAGATGCTTCCACAGGGACCCTGGTGCTGTGAAACAGCAGTTACGCAGCCACTGGCAAGCAGTCTGACCTTCCTGCTTCTTAGGCTGCAGCGGCTACATCTGTAATAGTAAATTAAATATTCCTGGAATCATTCTCCGGCCTGGTGGCCAACAGGCATGCAGCAGCACGTGCATGCTGTTAAATTCCAGTGCCTTCCAAAACAGGATGGCCACATCCAAAATGTCTGTGGAGAACGGCTCCTGGCCCTGCTAACCCCAACCATTGCCCAGGAGCTGTCTGGGAAAGTGCTGGGCAGCCCAGGACAAAAAGGATGCCAGAGAACATGCTGACAACGGTATAGACAACCAAAAGCCAGTGCTCGGGTTTTTCCCTGTTTTGTTCACCAGTACAGATGTAGCTAGTGTGACTGGGGACAGGTCCATAGACCTGCGCGTGCTGGTGTGTCACTGGTCTGCGACACATGCAATGAGCGTCCCATGTGAGTACTGCTAAAGGTGGACTGGGGAGAATATTACACCTGCTCCCCCCAGGGTAAAATTCACTCTTGGACTCTGTCTTTCTCCACTGCTTTTGGGCCAATTRAAAAAAAAACAAAACAGGTCAATACCACAGTTTAGGTAGCGGTGAGAAAATATTGCTCAGTTCAGACCTCGTTTTGGATCAGAAACAGAGGTGTTCAATGTCCCTGCTGATCTCTGGCTTGTGTTTGCTATTAATCATTAAATCACCAGGCATTACCCTATGACATGGCACCTATTGTCCACGGCATTTATTAGCTATTACCCCATCGTTACATACATCAGCCCTCCAGATACACTTCTCCCCCTTATGTATCCTGTCCTCCCCAGCACGTATCAAGCAGGAAAGGAATTCAGCAGCCCATGGGGGAGGAGGAAAGCAGGAGACGCCTTGTTTCAAAAATGAAAGATGCAGCTTCGACTGTTTGTTTAGGAATATGTGGCGATGGGGCTGAAATAAAGGTTATTTTGGATAGGCGGAGAGCTTTACAGAACCTTCATTCAGTCCCTTTGACTGGGTTGCATAAAGGGCTACTGAGCAGATAAACTTTTAACGAATGTGAATTCCTCTCTTAATTAAATTACAGGAAATTAAAAAAGATGCATTTCATGGGTGAGGGGAAAAAAAAAGAAAAAAAAAAAGTGATACTTGTCCCCTGAAAAGAGGTCAGGTTGCCAGTCTGTTTAGTTCTGCATTTCTCTCTCCCTCCTCCAGTCTGCAMAGGGGAAACACATAGACGCCTGCATTTGCCTGGAGCTCAAGAGACAGGTTTGTTCTSTGAGGGACAGGGGAGACTTTCTTACCAGGGCGATGGGGTATGTTCCCCCAAYGAATGTATGTCAGGAAGGGCTACGGTATGTTTGGGAAGTCCACCACCGTCCAGGACCCCTTTGGGTCTTATGCTTGGAAACYATAGGGCATCCCTACCATGAGAAATCTGCAGTCTCGATAGACTAGAAGGAATTCATTAAAACCTTTATTGGAAATTAAGTTYGTGACCGGCAATCAAATGACTCAGTATGGAAAGAGCAGCATGTCCTGGTAGGCAGAGCTGCTCGTAAGGAGAGGCTCTGTGCTTTGGCATTCAAAGCTGGAAGACACCTTCCCCAGCCGCAGACGAGGCAGGGCCCCTTCCAGCGTCACATTGCTGTGTGCACTCTCTCATGCCCCTGAATGATGCTGGCGGTGCTGTGCTGAGGGTTTCTTCTCTCTCCAGGTTTGACACATCAGGTCTCCGGCRCTGGGAGGTGAGAAATGCTCCTGTGCAGAACCAGCCTGGCCCGACCCAAACTTTGCAATGTATTGTGTCTTTCAGTGCAGCTAAGAGCCTTGTGGTATGCCCTTCCTGACCCTTCAGGCGTCCGTGTAGTTGCAAACACGAGCATCCAGAGCCGAAGAACATTCCTCACGCCTAATCTGTAGAGGTGCCCCTGGAAAAGAGTGGATTTCTATATATAGCACTCTGAAAAGCCATGGGGTTATTCTGCCAGGGTGAAGGAGGTCTGTTCTCTGCAGCCTGCAGCACAATTCAAGCCTTGTTAACATATATGACGGGAAAAAAAGAGAGAGAAAGAGAGGAAAAAAAAAAGGTCTCCTTTGTAAGGAGTGTGTATGTGAAGCAGGGAATGGCTGGGGGTGTGTGTCAAAACCTCTAGAAGACTCAGTTTATTTTGGAGCCTCCTGAGGTTAGATATAATCAGCTCAGAACACATAGTTTCACTCTCAATATGACATTGATTTTCTCTGCTAGCTGAAAGATGCCTTGATACTCAATGGGAAATTGTCCTTTCCCCATGTCCACATCCAAGGACACACCTCATGTCTCCAACCCATTCCAGGATGTTTGAATAGGGGGGCAGAACCACAGGCCGTAGCTGGGAGCAAGGGTCTGTTTTTGACAGGACCATAAATACAGTTGCCGTGTCTGACAGGGGACTTGCAAAAGCTGTCACTTCAAAGAGGCTTATGCTTTGTTTGAGGAGAAATAGGAATATTTAGCTGCAAGGCTGGTCTCCCTTTAGTTGTATCTCTTCCTTTTCTTTTTCCATTTCCATTTTCCATTTGTAATTTCCATTACATTTTTGGGCAGCGGTTTTCAGGCATTATATTTGATTAGTGTTGTTATTTTGGGGTACATCCTCCTCACATGCATCAAGTGAACCAAAAGACCACGAGGCCAACCTTAAAGGAAGCTTCTTCTTACTATCCCCCGAGCACATGTCCCAGAGGTATTATTTATCTAGGTCACAAGACTGGATTGGCAATGGGGCAGGATCTTCAAGTTATGTTCACACTGCAAGCTGCCTAATCTACCAATGCGAGGTGTCAGCTAAGGGATTTACTGAACATCTGATCGTCCTGGTGAGGCCATTCCTGGGATGCTGCTTTTTTAGCGGGGGAATGTTACCTCATAACATGCTCCATCATCAGAGCTCTCTAGACTTTAATTCATTTAAGAAGGTTGGAAAACCTCTCTTCTGTGATCCCTATCTCTTTTTCACCTCCTCACAGAAAGCTGTGACTCCCACAGGCCTGTTGGTTGAACAAAATACCTGCCTGCCCCTCGGCCGTTCTGGCACAAAGCTCAGCATCAAGCTTAATCCCATATAACAATAATAGCAGGAAACTTCTTGAAGTTGGTGACGGGATAGGAGAACTCCCAGCTTCCTGGGAACTCCAGTAGCTATGTTTCATATACCTTAAGGCACATACCTTAATGTTGGTTATGATTAGGAACTGAACCCTGACCACAACAGAAATTGCTCTGCTAGTAGTAGCAAGCCTATAGCTTGTTTGGTCTGGTCACTAGAGGGACCCCACATATATTCTGGCATCCTCCCATTTAATTAAAGTTTGAATGCCAGCTCTGCAATGCCACCGTGAAAACCCTGGAAAAGATGATTTCAAAGAAGGTTATGTGAACTCATTTATCCAGTTGTGGGACATTATAAGTTTATGACCTAGGACATATCTCACAAGAATATTCTGCAATGAGTGAYAGGCTAAGATGTGGGTATAATAATAAAAATTCTACTTTAAAGTAATAAATAATGAAGACCAAAATTTTTACGTCTTACATTTTTTTTAAATATTTAATAAAGCTGTATGAATAAGGAATGTTTTTGGTTCATTGGATGAATAATAAATAAATGAACAAATAAAAGAACAGTCAGAGACCAGAGAAAAACAAAATGTATTTGTTCCATGAGATTTCTTCATAAAATAAGAATAAAAACACATTAAACATATTTTGGAGTTCTAGGAATCATTTTGTTGCATTCTGGGAGCTTTCAAGCCATTTCTTAATTCCTGAAAATTTTGGAATGAAAAGTCTGGCTTCTCTGAGGTACATAATTTGGCTGAAGTTGCAAAAGGATGCAAATAATCCACTCCAGGGCAGAGGCTGAGCTGTGTGCAAGGATTTGAATCAATGCTTGACTTAGGCCTTCAGTTAAAGGGGAAGGAAAGACCCATGCTTCTCACAGATGAATATTTCCAGGAGAATATGAAGATTCCCAGTGACCCAGAGATGGGTGTTTCTGCATCAGGGCTTTCAGCAATGACCTTTCCCACTGTGTGCTACACTTAGCTTTATTTCTGTGTAGCTGTTTTATGTCTCATCAATGTCCTAGGAATCAAAGATTTCTGGAGCTTGATGGGTCCCAGCAGGTATCTTAGGGCACTGTAGCCCTAAAACATGACCCTAGTTCTCTGTCTTCAGGCCTGACATTGTTGGCCTGAGCCAGGAAGCTTAAGCCTGAGAAGGGAGTTTGATGGACTTGCCTGAATTTGTGGCCAGGGACTGGGCACTGCTTGCTTTATACTGAAATACTGAGGCCCAACTTTATCTTGCCAGTCGGCCATAGAAATCTTATAGAGATGGCAAGGGGTTGTAGGTGGTGATCTTATCCACGTCTCATCACCAGAGACAGATCTGTTTGTCAGATGCAGCACCATGTATTAGTGTGTGCCAAACAGGGTCAGTCGTGCTCTTCAGGAGTCACTGCATGCTGCAGAGAAGGGAATTTCTTACCATTTATGCTGTTCATTCAAGCACTTGGAAAATAGACATTTGCTTAGAGGAAAGAGACACTGCCATTCCCAACTCTGTGAGCACTCTATACTTTGATCAAGGAGGTTATATCTAACAGCTAACATACCGGTCCCAGCTGTTCAGCATGGATCTGAGGAGCCCAAATTGAACCCTTTCAGATTCATTCTGTGTGTTGCAATCTGTGCATTCTCTTAGCTCCTCCAGGGTAAAAGACTCACCTCCTTCAACCATATGGCCTTGAGGCACATGAGGGACATACATTTGAGATGCCGTGATAAGGCCTTCTAGAAGAAACATTGCTCTAGCAGAAGCCCACCGTCTCGACGAATCTACCACTTCAGAACCAAAAAAAAGATTAGTGGCAAATCTGGCTTCTTTGTAACCCAAGGGCAACAAGGGGAGTGTAAGGGAGGAAAGACACCAAGAGCTGTGGGTCCTAAGAGAGGGAGGAGAAGAAACATGCTTTACAAATGGAAGAGGCCTTCTGCTTCCTCCCACCCCTCCCGTGATGGGGGCAGCCACAGACGACTTTGAAGTCCTGTCCTTCGGGCTCTTTGCCATCGTTTGTGCTCAGCACTTCCAACAAAAGCGAAGTCTCTTGGTGGCAAGAGGCTTGGCCAAGGAGCAGAAGGCAGGCTTTTTACATTAAGGGAAGGGCTGTGAACAATTTTGCCTTTATCACCACAAAAGGGACTGTAAATCCCTCAGAGTTATGGATTTTGGTCCTGCAACTTGATCCCCCAAAACTAGTCATTTAACTTTGGATAAATCTTTTCATTATTTTTATTATATGATTTGTTGTTTTATTTTAAAAGAGAGCGAGAGAGAGGAGGGAGAAATTGGCTTCAACATGGTTTGAAAATAACATTTGCAGCCAAAGTGTTATTTTATGTATACTGCTTTGCCTAAGTGTACTCCATAAGGATATGAAAGGACCAGAAAGCTCAGACCAGATTGCTCCATTTAGAGATGGAGCTTAGTCCATTTCTTGGCACCAGTTAGAAAGTCAATATTTTCTCTTTCTTCTTTCCTGGCTGAATTTAGTGGAGCAGAGGGTCTAATTCCCAGCTCCAGTTTGGGATCCAGGCAGGCAGGCTGTCAGGCATTTCACCCTACAAAACCATGGCCTGTGCAGATTCGGTTCTGGCTGTTCCCAGCTCTTTCACTCATCCGATACCTGTCTCAGTCTGTTGTAATTTTCGGAATGAGTTTGTAGACTCAGTCCTTCTCTGGGACCCAAGGGGCAGCCGAACTGCGTATCCTGCTTTGCCATCTGCTTGCCTGGTGCTTGAGGTCCTGGAGAGGGAGAGAGGCTGAATGATCATGAAAACTCTCCTCAGGTCTGCAAGGAGCCTAAGGAGAGCAAAATTTTCAGCTGCCGAAAAAATCTGCCCTTCTCATGTGCTTCAACGTGTAGAGCTCTTCACCCTGCACATGGGCAGCAAAAAGCTGGGCATCCTGAGTACCTTGATGGTGCCCGCTGCCAAATGTGCTTTTCAAAAGCCTCCCTGGTCACTGCCACCCATACCAGCTTGCATCTCTGCTGGCACTGGTGCCGGTGTTTTGCTGTCACTGTTTTGCAGAACGGTGTATGGTAACACATCTGGGGCCACTTTCCACCTGCACCCTGGCAACTTTATTAACTAGCTGTTTGAGACCGACGTGCTGGAATGAAGAGGGGCATGCGAGTCACCAGCCTCTTGCCTCAGTACCTCAGTGAGGGATTTTCCTTCTAAAAACATAGATTCTGAGCAGTGACCCAAGAAGTATCAACGCCTCCATCTGCTGAGTACAGCAGTCAGTACAGATGTCAGTACAGTGCTGCCCTTCCCAGAAGGTTAAAAATCCACAACTCAGACTCCCTAAATCATGAAGTTGCCTCTTAGTCACCATGAATTAAAAAACAGACTGATGAAGATCTCTTTCTATATAGAGATAATAAATTACACAGATAAATTATATGCAAACATACATATATGATCTTTATTATCTATATGTATATATCTGTGATTTTTATATAAATTTATTTGTTTGTGAGATCGATACTGACTTACTTGGTCTGTCTTCAACTTTTGAACCATTCCTCACTCCAGACTCTGGATAAGTACAAAGCAGTTTCTTTCCTACGCAGAAGTTTTAGCCCCCTAAAATCTGCTGGCATAACTGTATGTTATCCCTTCTTAGAAGGGTTCTGTCACAGTGTTTTGGGTGAGGGAAGCCTGCTATTTAAATTATCAAAATGAACCCAGAGCATTTTGAGACCACTGTGGTCAGGAGGTTATGCTGGCAGGCTGAGGCCCTCATATGTGGCAAGGGGCCATGATAGTCTTTCAGCCTATCACCCCACCACCACAACCACCACCCTCCCAAAAAAAAGGCAATATGGCTCACTGCCCAAGTTCTATTGCAGGGGCAAGAACTGAATTCAGATATGGTGGGATCCACTTGAATTCCTGAGCCATGAGATCTCCCAGACTAAGCCAAATCTCCATCTCCTTGCCTGGGGCTAAGCACAGCCTGGATGTAGTGACTTTCTGGATGGCTGCAATTGGTTCACCTGCCTTTTTTCTGGGTTTGAGGAGCAGAAAGGATAAAGATTTGCAGCAAACAGCCTGGGCTGGACTATTCCTGCAGCACCATATGGACACCTGGACTCATCCAAAGCCAGAAATAATCAAAAGCAGAAATAATATCCTAATGTCCTCTTCTGGCTCCTGGGAGGATCCTGTTTTAAACAATAATCTATGCTCTGCCAGAAATTAATAGTGTTTTGAATTAACTGGTGATGACCATAATGTACCAGCAGATGTTACGGATCTACAGTCAGCTTCCAGTTATGCCACTGTTCCATGAACAGAACCACAGAAGGGGACTTTGGTTCCTAGAAGTAGCACGTTTCAATCAGTCATGGATTTATGGAAGGAGCTAAGGAGTTACTCTTCCTCCTACCCTCTTCAACCACCTGGCACAATGCATGTCACGCCATGAGATGAGATGACAGCCACAGTTGCCTGCGTGGCCACAGCTCCCTTGGCATACTTGGCACTCGTTCAACATTTAGGGGCCTTTTCCTGCAGAGTGCTGTGTGTGGGCYTTCATGTGGGTTTTAGTTAACGTTTTAGCTGGCTAAGTGCTGGAAGTCCAGTCTCAGCAAGGTCTCAGGTCGTAGCGGTGGTCTAAGGATGGAGGAGAAGACCGTAAGAATCCTTTGTGCCGCTGGTTCTTGTCCATCTCTGTGGGACATGGCACCAGCACAGAGCCTTGTGGAGGTCTTAGCCCATCATTATGTCTGAGTTATCATGTTACGCTGCCCTTCAGATGTGGTTAGGATGGACACAGCAGCATGCTAAGACCGTGATACCCACCTTCTGGACCACTGATGTTTCCCAGATGTGCAGAATGTCACAGCTTGGGTTGCCCCACACCCGCCTGCATGGGCTCCCCTTCACTCCTTCATCAGAGCCATCCTAGCACATTGCAGTGTTAATAGCGAGGACCTTGCCCTCAGCCAGTACTGTCTGCCATTGGTTTCCCCAAATGGTTCAGTCTTACTGGAAAGGGTTTCATTTTCAAGAAAGCAAGTCAAATCTTGAGCTGGGAGAGAAAGAAACTGATTTCCAAGGCATTACACCTTATTCTACCACAGGAGTATCTCCTAAAATAGTAATCTAAATCCCAGAGGTGTAATTGGCTGGGAGAAAATGAAAGCTATTTTTCTCTATTTTATGTTCTTAAATTCACTTTTAATTGTGCAGCTGGGCACATCTTTGAAGCAGCAGACTTCAGTCTGAGTGGGAAGCTATTTTTGCTGCATCCCCTTGTTCCCATGAAACAGCCTCTCCATAAATGTAATTATCTGCTCATCCACGACCATCTCAGTAAACAGAGCACACACACGTGCACACTCAGACGTGCAGAATTGTGTACCACAGTTCAATCATTTTATATGATTGTTGCTGCACCCTTCAACTAAATAATCATTTCTGCCTTGTAGTAATCATACGTTGCTTAAAGAGAGCTCCTCTCTATCTATGTTATTTAGCTGGCAGTTAGCCCACCCCAATCATTTATAATAAATATATATATATTTATCTAGAGGGATAAGATGTTTATACAGATGGCAAGAAGATTCCCAAATCATAGAAGTAAATATTCACATCTTAAAACTTTTGGATGGGCTATAACACTCACACTCCAGGATATCTGCTGATTATAATTGATGGGGTCAAGAAGAGATCAGGACAATATGTTTTCTTCAGGTGGATGAAGTAGAAAAGTGGGTGTAGCAGGAAAAAGGGACTCATTTTCACTTCATTTAAAATAAATTTTTTTGGTGATATTTCCCCTCCTTTTTTTTTAGCAAAGACATCCTGGAGAAAAAGGAAATACTGGAAAAAGGTACGGGGTAAGCCTGAAGTAAAACATTTCATTAAGCACTGAAAATAGTTAACACTTCTCTTAAACCTTACATTTAAAGAAGAAAAAAGTCACATTGCAGTTAACCATCAAACCTTTTACTTAAAATTTGACAAAAAAATTTCAGTTTTTACTTTCCCCAAATATTTTTTCCTTCTTAAACTTTTAAAAAATATTTTCATCCTTTTTTTCTCCAGCCGAAATGGCCATCTGGATTTGAAATAAGCTTGAAAACCATTCCTGCTCCTTTAAAAGTGTTTTCCTCAGGAAAGGTGTTATTCTCACAAAACTGGTCAGGTTTTATTCAAAATGGTTACTTCCCCCTCCAGGCAAATTATCTCCTAACTTCTCAGTATAGTTTCTGGCAACTTTTTTTTTCAGAACACTTGGCCATAACTGAGGAGAGAAAATGCTGAGTGCTCATTTTGAGATACACTAAACTCTTGTCTTCTCATATATGCGCATTGTTTTTCTCTGCCTAAAAACTGCAAGCACATTAAAATGTTTTCATCGACACATCTGTTAGCAGAAATGACTTTGTGAATTCCATGTGAACCACTGATATATGGTGCTCTACTAAATAGCCAGGCCATGTTGATTATTTATTATTCATKGTTTAGATTTATAACAGTGTTAATAGAATAAATATTTATCACAAAGGCCCTTGCTGTCGAGGACATGGTTATAAAGCAAGCAGAGGACAGCTTGAGTGAAAGACCACCCTTCCTTCTAAAAACCTGCATGGACTGTGGTTGGATTCCATGTCTCTGTCTCCTGATGGCGTGAAGAAAATTATTACAACAGMTCTGTAGGGTGATCYACAGTGAAAAAACAAAATCATTTCYGAGGATCTTTTTTAAGTGACGCYGAGAGAAAGAAAAAAAAAAGAGAGAGAAWGAAAATGTAGTARAAAGAAYTATTCTTTTAGAAATCTCYGATTTGTYTCTTTCTATTTTTAGAGGTGGGCTTACCAGRGGTTTTAGGGAGCTGAAGTCCCTATCAATGCCCATCGTCTCCATAGCACTGACGTTGCACCACCACCCGGAGAGTCATTGCCTCCTGCCCTGACCGCAAGGGGATCAGACATCTCACCATCATGTGTGCAGGTGGATGGGGAACCTGTATCGACTGAGTTTGTCTGCCACCAGCGGCAGGTCAGGGGGATCCTGGGGACCCCATGAGCGTTGGACAGCCTGACCACCCACATGCCAACGATGGCTTTCATTCACACTGGGAAAATTCACTGACTTCAGCAGAGCCGACCTGGACATAACTAAACCAGCATCGACATTCAAATACCCCCATATAGCAACCCACTTCCGTCTCCATGCTTTATGCACCTATTTTTTTATTTTTAATACGACCTGCTTAATTTACAGGCCTGGCCCATAGTTTATGGGTGTCARTAGCAAAGCTCTCARTGARACCAGGGGTTTATTGCTTAGGCTGTGGGATGATTGCGACGGATCACTCATGTATTTCTTATATTATTTGTTATGCTACTTGCTTTTAGCATGGTAGGAGTCAGCCCAGCTGGGCTACTGGAAATTGCCTTTTCCAGGGGCAAATCAGCCTTTTTTGACTTCAAAGTGCCAATACCCCTACCTCTGCCTGCCCTCCCCTGTGTCTGCAACCCTCTCCTCCCTCATGTTCATTAAGAAAAAATCTCAGCATCATTCTKTCTAGCATTTGATGAGCCTGAGCGAACGGGATGCAGAGCTGTGCTTTCGTAACTGGTTCCYGTTAGAGGCACCATGACAGGCTGGGAAAGGAGCCCAGTGCAGGCGGGCAGAGAGGTCCCAGCCAAGCAGAGTTGGCTCCTGGGATGTGCTAAGCAGGAGCTCACGTCTTTGCAGAAGYGCTTGGGCTCTTCCCTCGGCTTAGCAATCTCTTG
Organism: Apteryx rowi; assembly: GCF_003343035.1. Classification (NCBI taxonomy): domain Eukaryota; kingdom Metazoa; phylum Chordata; class Aves; order Apterygiformes; family Apterygidae; genus Apteryx; species Apteryx rowi. Next base: position 1,481,314 of record NW_020451127.1, read on the forward strand.
GCCTTTGCTTTATTTTTAGCCTGTCTCCGTCTGATGTTGGTGTTTCCACCTACACCCAGGTCCTGGGATTAGGGCCTGCCTCCAAACCACATCCTTGCCCAAGCGCCAGGTTGGGGAGCTAAGGTGTGGAAACCCTAGAGCGACAGCACATCTAGCCAAACCCTAGTGAACCACTCTGCGAACAGTGGCGTTAAAGAAGAGGGACCGGCGCATCCCACCCCACATCATGGTGCTCCCCACCTCCTCTCCCGTGTCTCCCCCAGCCTCATCACAGTGCCCTCTCCATATCCTCCATTTCTCAAAAYACCTCSTCGTTGTTATATGCCGCCTAGGCCWGTCTTCCCAAACACCTCCCTACATACTCCCTCATGTCAGCAGTAATGCTAATAACTCCCACCCTCATCCTTTACGCTCAGCCACCCTTTCCCAGCCCCYACGCCTACATGTTTTGCCAGCAGCTGGATAAGTGGTGAAGGAACCAGGACATGTGCTGAACAGACCAGCGCTGCATGATCTGCTGCTGAGCAGAGCTGACACCTTCCTCCCCAACACCAGGCAAATTTGAATTAAGCTGGCAAAAGGGGGCAATGGAAGATACAGCAGCAGACAACTGCATGAGGAGGAATCCAGGCTAAAAGGACACTGCATGACTCTGATTTATCCACCTAGCGCTGACCAAGGGTGCAGATTTCCAAATGTGGCCACCACGCTCCAGGCAAACTTGTGGTCTTAAACGCATTGTGTGTGACCACCTGCCTCTGAACTTGGTTCTCCTTGGTCCGCTGGATGGGAAAAACCATCYGCAGCCCCTGCCCCTTCCCAAAGCACAGAGCTGCTTGGAGGAGTCACAGAAACCTGCAAAGTTGTCTGCCAAAACGCTGATGCTGTAAGACGTTGCTTTAAACCAGATTGTAGCTAGGGAGCTTGTCTTTGACTTGGAAACTATTTCTTCTCTACACAAAGGCAGATCAGAGCAAATTCACTGAGAGCAGGCTAAAAAAAGGAGGGTGTACAAAACAATATCCAGATCCAGTGCATTTGTGATGGGAACAAAGTCAAACCTCAGCCCAGGCAGCTGTGAAATATGGAGGTTGTAATGTGGATATGGRTTCGGCCATGGGAAACTGCTGGAATTTGTCCTGAGATCTCTACCAAGTCACATCCCTGGTTTCTTAAATACCACTTTGCACTTAAAGATTTGGTGAATCTTTTGAACTCTTTTTTTCAACATTTTTACATGTACATATTATTTGCATTTTTCTGCTCAGACATTTTTACATTAAACCCAGAAATGTTCCACTCCTGTGGTATTTGAGGTTGCTAGTTTTCAAATAGCTATGACTCACGCCACTAACTAGGTTTACCTATATTCACCTTTAGGTAGTCTTTAGGTAAAACTGAGGCCACATTTTCAGGGCTTTCCCACCATCATGGAGTAAGAAGTTGCTACCTTTTTTTGCTTTTTTGCTGTTTTTTCTTTTCTTTTCTTTTTTTAATGAAGCCTGATATATTTAAGTAGTCGCAGGAATCCAGGAGCTGGAACTATTGGGGGAAAAAAAGCCAGACTTGCAATAATAAATTGGCAGTTACGGAAGAGCAGGCCTGTGGTTTGCTATATATACTTGTGTCTGATCTGTTTGGCTCTCGTCTGAACTAGATCATTGAGGGGATTACTGCTTTATTTGCAATGCACCAAACATATCTTTGGTATGAAAATTATAATCATACAGATGTGTTCCTTGGTTTGCATCCTGCACACACATACCTCACAGTAAATCAGAAACAGCTTYGTGAAAGGAAACAGATTTACATGGGAGTAAAACCGGAGTCTATCTTTGCGCCCACTGTACATAATTCTATCAGACACTGAGATTTGTTTGACTTCCTCTGATTGACTACTGAGCTAATGTTGATATTAGTAGCTACTGCGGACGAAATAYAGCCAGAGCTACTGCCAGCTTACATTTAACCAAGGATGATGGATTATTGTTGGGGTGGGATTCACCTCAGCTAATTTTATACTTCTGTATTTTAGTTAGACAGCCCCAGACTTGGCAGAGGACTCGCGCTCCTTTCAGTGACACAAAGCAGAGAGGAGAAGATCCCTCATTAATTTTCCCCTCTTTCCCCCATTTTTTCATTAAATTGAGAAGTTTGTCTGAACTCTCAGAAGTCAGATTTTTAGCACCTTTTTGTGGATGGAAGATGAGGAAAGTAGGAAAAAAAAAGGATGAAAATGCATTGAAATTTCTGTTAGTTGCTCTGGTAGTAATGGGCTTTCTGTGCAGGAGAGTGACAAGACAGCTGACTGTGTTTGGGCAATCTGGTGGTGGAGTCCTTATCTTCACTAGACAGATTTGGTGTGKTTTTTTTTAAAGGTCAAGTGACTAGGTGAAGAGGTCTGTTTGTGAGCTTAGCCAGGGTGCAGCATGACAGAGAATATAGGTATTTATACTCTCAAATCATCTTTGAAAATGTCTCGGTTTGCCAGAAGCTGTGAAAATGTTCATGAGATGCTTTACCAGCTCTCATGACTAACTCCTCTTCCTGAAGCGAGAGCTGGCAGACATCTTTCAGCACAGAACTGCTATTTTTGATGAAGACAAAATATTTTGCAGAAACGTCACTTTTGTTAAGCTGTCACAGGGAAAAATTTAAAAGCAAATTCTTGTTTTGCAGGCTTTGTACAGAACTCTTTTTTTCCCCCTCAATTTCAAAATATTTCGTGAAATGTCCTTAGTACTACCCTGCTATTGCTGGTTGAAATACAGTATTTGTTGTTTAGAAAAATCAAGGACAGCTGCTTCTTAGCACTTGCTAAAGCTTCTTATCTTTTCTGGATCCAAGTGTCTTCTGTCTGTGTTAAAATGAAACAGCATGACACATTCTCAGTTTGCAAGAAACTTCAAAAGCTTGTTTCTGTTCGGAACAAAATACATATTTGTTAATGTTAGTTTCCCATAAAATAGAAATGTTGAGTTTTGACCAGCTGGATTTGAAATCGTGAATACTTATCCCCATTTGTCGAGCCGCACACATAAAGGGATCGACTGATTTTCCCAACAACAAAACTTCAGCACCTTAATTTACCAATGCGTTAATCTCTCTCTCTTCTGGATCCATCATGCACTGATTTTTTTTTACTTACATAACAACCCCCTTTTTTTTCCCCCCCAACATTAACCTTAATCCTATAAGCTTTACGTGACAAAAGGTTCCAAAGAAGAGGGAAGATGGGGAATACTCAGTGCTTCAAAGAATCGTGATTTGATCTGTCATTCTGAATATGAAAGCATCCTAAGGGAATACAGCCAGAATGTCTCATTTAACAACACTATAGCAAGCAGGCTTTACAGTCATATGCCACACAGTTTCAGTAGTTTCACAGAACCTAATGTTTTACCGGGTAAATATATTTAACTTCTATTAAGAACACATCAGTGGACTGATTTGCCAGATAAAACATACTCATCCTCTGGGATAGAAACAACAATGTTGTGTGGATGTGTGCATTCAGATCAGTCCTGTTAAAAAGTTGGTGAAATGTGGCAGGAGAAGCTAGTTTAATATAAAAGGTTTTCTCTCTGTCACTGACAAGTATGTGCCCTGCTATATTTACTGCTTTACAGCTGTTCAGATACATAGGATGGGATTTATCTTATCTAAATTTAGCCACCAAAATGTTAGACAGCTGGAATCTCAGCTATTTGAGGGATTAGCATAGACAAATTTTCTATGGTAGATGCTTTAGCTAGGCAAAATTTCCTGGGATGATTCCTAACCATCATGTAGGATCTGAAGGTTCAGGCTTCTATTCAGCATAGGCAAAGGCTGAAAGAAGTTGAGGAATTGAAGTTAAGCAAACACACTTGTTTGACGTCTGTCTGAGTGGGTCAGAAAATAAGAGCTTCAGCTGGGAATTTGATCGGTGTCTAATCATACTGCAATGTGTACGTTGTTAATGACAGTGAATTAGAAAGAATTTATTTGCCTTTGCAAGTATTCGATGCTGCGTGGAGTGAGAAGATTCCCTAAAGTGGCAATAGGACAGGCACAGTGATCTCACCTCAGATACTGCCTGACCAGAAGGCAGSAAGGTATTTTACCCTCTGGCCCCCGTTTATATGAATACAAATTAGTCACTCACTTATGTTTAAGGATGAGGGTCGTAATGTTCTTAAATTGCCTTATCCCTAGGATGGCCCCAATCRCCAGCTGTTCTGAGAACTTTGTATTATAATGTGAAAGAGTAATCAATAAACAAAGCTCTCTGCCTTTCTCCGGGTTCTTATGGGAACATTAATTCTTACTCCAGTATTAGCCATGCTCTTTCATGCTGGGGAATATGTGAAAAAAATTACTTTTAATTAAAACAGCTGTTGTTTCTTCTTCCCACATAAGAAAATGAGGTCCCTGCCCATTAGCTTGTTATATTTACAGGAGACACAGAAAGAGGAAATTCTTCACCCACCATGAACTCTGGGTAGACTTAATGAAATGTAAGTTTCCCCCCTCTCCCCATTCCCTCGTGGACACTGTACTCTACTTGCAAATTAGCTTGGGGTCCCAGAGCCTGAGCAACATCTTTTCACCAGCCTAATTTTCGCACATGTTAAGCTCTGTTCCCTTCCTCGTCCTTCCCCTCCCTGCACAGATTTCTTTTAGGGGCTGGTTTAAATGGGTAAGCAGTACAGTGAGCAAGGCAGCATCCCTGCTGGTGGGACCCCAGGCTGACCTTACTAACTCAAGGTGAGTGGGGACACCTGAGCAGGTGGRTGCCTGAGGGACCCTGAGAAAGCGAAGACAGGGTGAGTTTGAGGTCAAAGCAGGGACTGGTCCCCTCTTCCTTGCAGGTTTGTTTCCCAAACCAGGAGCTTTACCCCGGCTTTGCTGTTTGTCAGARAGCAGTGTAAGTGAACAACCATCTGCTTCTCCTGTTGACCTGAGACTCTGCTGTACTTTGCTTCTTGAAACCCCAGACTTGTTTCAAGAGCGGCTAATCCCTGAGGGTCAGGCAGCTTTGTGAATAGCAACTGGAGCAGAGAGGCACCACCACATGATTTACACTGTGGGCTCAGCTATTCAACGGTCTAAAGGACACGACGCCAGCGTCCCCTTGTAAACAGCTAATTATGTTCTTTACATCCCTGTGTTTCTTTTTCCCAACGGCTTCTCCCTCCTACRCTCCTAGACTAACTAATTACTTTTATCACAGGCTAAGTATGCAGTCAAGAGGTTCCAGTTGCCATCAGTGGTGTATTTTTAAGCCTTCACAGCTGACATGCCATTTTAAGTGCCAGGCTGGCTTATCCTCAGCCTTCATAACTTTGCATAAGGGAGGTGTGAAGATGAAGGGAGAAGGAATGATTTAGCCCAGCAAAGTAGAGTCCAGACCAATGGGAGACATGGGTTGGGTCCAGTAGCAAAGGCAGGGAGGTGAAGGTCGTGAAAGCTTAACTCTGCAGATGCAGGAGGGAATCCAGCCCAGAAGAAGGAAGGGATGGAACAGGGCCTATAGATTATSTGATGAAGATCAAGAGAAGGATCTGAGGATCACAGAGGAACAGAAAGAGTTTCTATGTAACAAGGAAATCACATTTCTGGCCTTCTCTTGCTCTTGTGCATTTTCTTCTGCCTCTGCTGCTGGTCTGGTTCAGCCATGACTCGTGGTTGTCCTCAGCAAAGGCAGTTATTTAGATGTTATGGCAAGGTGACAGGACTGCCCTATCTCTGGACACAAGCCCTGCTTTGAAACTGGAATAGCACCCTGATATTCCCTTTCCCACTTTCATATCCTCACTGTTGCCAACCCAAATATTTATGAATTTAGCTTTCCTCCTCTTTAYACTTCCTTTCGTTCCTGCCAAGGACACTTTGTGGCATGAGCATTCAAGTCCTTCCTGAAACAAGCAGCTACCCTTAAAGAAGGCTGCTCATCACTCCACCCCTCCTTCCAAGACYTTCCATCATGGATGTTAATTTTCCTCACACATTTATGCCAGAAGAGATATCACCTAGGAACATCTGTGCATCCTAAAGACAGACTAGATGCAGATATGTGACTGAGACCAAGCTGATCTATTCCTCACACATAAGAATTAAGAGGAGGGCTGGCTTGTTTTCTTGACCCTCGTGTTAGCCAGAGACAAATTTCCTCCCACTCTTTCTTCCTGCTTTGCTCTTACTGACTGTTTCATGTGTGACCCTGCTGACAAGATGAAGCAGGGCCTCCTAAAACTCCTTATGACTTTGTGTGACACACCACAACTTCTGAAGAGAGATGGTGAACTAATGATACAGTCAAGTCCGTAGAGTCCATAGTAAGGTCAAATCCAGCAATCTTTCCGCACAAAAGCCCATGAGAGTTAATTATATCTGATTATTGATTATTTGTATTGCAATTTACCTGAAGTAAAGAACTTCTGAGTTTGTACAGCCCAAGGTACAACAGGATGGCAGTTAAGACTGGGAGATTTTAGTTGCTGTAACAATCAATGCGGTGTCCAAATACTCTTGTAGGGTAAAAGAGGCTATCCATGAGCAGAAGTATTGATGTCACTGACAGCTTTGAATGTGGGTGTGCGTGATGACATCTGTAGCGGCTCTCCTCCGGGATGTGAATAATCCAGCAGGTAGTAGCTTTCAGTTACTTGTGCTTCTGTCTGGATTTAAACCAGGGCCAAGAGGTTTGTGCTTCACTGCCTTCCAGAGCTGCCTGGGGTTTTACAGTATTCTGCATTTTATGCTGCAAAATGTCTCTACTGCATATTCAAAATGGCTTATGAGCTTCTGTGTGCACAACTCATTCTGGCTGCAATGGAAATAATGCACCTTTTAAAAGCTAACTGCCATTTAAATAAGTACCCACTAGATTACAGTAGCTCCGATCAGAAGCTCATTTTTAAAAACTGATAAAGAAAACATTGACGTGCTGAAAAAATGACCTGAAGATAAATGCTGTTAAAGTTTTTTATTTTTATACTCCTTATTTTAATGAGGTAATAATTGAGAATGTTATGCAGATACAATTGCATTGGGTAATTTCATTTGTATCTTACCTCATCATTTTTCTTCCTCTAGGATTTCCTTCCATTGGATTCTGGGGAATTTATACTATGCAAAATGTTTTCTTGGTATGGAAGACAGGACAACTGGTGAAGATGTGTTTTGTAAACTTGTCTTGGCTATCAGAACAAAGTTATGGTAAGCACACAAACTTGGTGATTTTCTGTTGGTATGCAATATGCCTAGCAATCTGAAATTCCTCCATGTGCAATCAAATGTGTTTCTGGTTGCTTTGGACTATTCGAGATGACAAGCACAAACTTAGAGGTTGCTTTTCTTTAGGTAAAACATATCTTGAAATCATAATTGCCCAGGGACATTTCACATGCAGCTGTTACAGCAGAAAGCAGAACAAATGAATGCAATACCCCAGAATACTAAGTATTTGCAGAGGGGAAGGAGCACAGTTTCAATATCTTCCACATTTTCTGGTCTGCAAAAAAATTCCCTGTGTGTTGAAGTATACAGAAAGCGTTCATAATTGCTAAGCTCCCTCCTTAGTTCATGAAGAGAGATAGATACATCCAGAATGGGTCTCACCCAGTCTTAAAATCAGAACATAAGGTCAGTCACGGTTAGCCAAGCCATCTAGCCAGTTTTGGGAATTGGTCAGTTACTGCTCTAAGATACCTGTTTATCCAGACCGCTGGAGTCAAGAAACTTGACTGCACATATTTCTAATATGCTCCTTAGAGGAAGCTCCAGGTAGCTACTGGTATTAGGTCTGTGGATTATGCTTCCTCCTTTTCTCCCTTTTCTTCGGCACTTTGGTGCCAAGTTCTCCGTGCGAAGGACCCAGGGTTTCCTTTCTGGGAATGTGTTCAGTAATTTTGCAGTTACTGACCTGAGGGAATCTGTCATGGTGCGTCTAGTGTTGAAGGAAATAATAGTACCTACTGGGGGTATCTGGAAACTCCTATGAGAGGGTTAAGTGCATATAGCCAGCTGCAAAACATAGTTATACTTGACATTTTCCTGACTGCTAGGGGTAGGATTCATCTCACTCCAAATTTAAGCATCTAGCCTATGCAAGTCATCGAGGTGCCTTAGACGGGGAGAAAGGCAAGTACTCTGAGAGTGGATCACCTAGCTTAGACACTTGTGTCAACACATGTTTACTGATGTTAAATGTTTACATGGATTCAAAACATGAACAAGTTAATGGCAGAAAAAAACCCAACAACTGGGGGTTACTGAATACAAAGACATCCACTCTGGCTCAGCAAGTCCCTGAGGCAGAAATGTTTGGAATGTATTTTGAGGATGTATACTTGTCTTGATCTTATATCCTTCCTAGGCATTTACTGTTGATCGGTTTTCTAGAAAGGCTGAACCAGATGGACCACAGGTCTGGCACTCTGTGGTTACTCTTATATTCTTATTTCCTTCGAGTGGGATGGAACACCCTCTGGAGGTGCCTATCTGTCTTATTGGGTAGAGAGAGCCTAGATCTGCTGTGGATCTCACCTTTCGTGCCCTTGCTAGTTCCAAACAGATTTATCTTCTTCTCATAGAAAGAACCGCCTGTGTTTTCTAGACTACATGTGGTCTGCCTTTGACTGGTAATTTGGCCCTCATGCCTAGCACAGTTGTTCTGTGTGATGCTCTCTGAGACGCTCCGCCAGGGATAGACAGAAGGGCTCCTTTATTTGCTGAACTGTCCCGACCACTGCTATAATCCACTGTTCTCCCCACAGCTCACGTCATGATGGACAGGAAAGGCTTTGCCATGTTGACACTGGGTGGTTTCCCTGGCATCTGATTAACCTGTGATGGCTTTTCCACCTCTTGGAGCAAGGGTGGGTAGATAGTGGAAGACATAGTATTCCAAGGGGTGATACTCAAGGCTGAGCCACAGGGTGAGATTTTCTTGTGTAGGTCTTGCAGGAGATAACAATGACTCTGAAAGGCCTTTCTGCTTCTTTCAAGTTTTCGCTTGATCCAAAAAGGCCAAAATACAGTATTTTTCTGGGCTGTCTTTTTAATGACTAAACCTCAGATCCAAGGGTTTATACTCATAGGCAATCATTTCTACCCATGAACGTGATACTGCCCAACAACCTTGATCAGAAGTTTCTATTTCTTTACATAAAATGGCAGGATCTCTTCCAGTCTCAAGACAAAGATGCTGCATCAACAGGTCATCTAATACCAAAGCAACAAGCCTGAGACTCTCAAGCTGTCTGCAACATGTACTTGTCACACGGCAACACAGCAGTCCTTGTTCCTTATGAGCAATTTCTTTCACTCACCCAGCAAAATCTCCTATATAAGTGGGATGGTGGAACATGCTGTTAAATGTTTATTACTGAAAATTTGAGGGAAACCACATGGATTTGCTAGACAAGACTTACAAAAACAAGTCGCAGTAAAAACCTTTATAGCATCTCCCCCAGCACCCAAACATAGACTTCCTTTTTGTTTGTGAAACATATGCGCAAACTGATAGGCAAAATTTGCCTCTGTAAGCTAAATGACAAACATCCATTTCTGCCTCTGTTCATATGCACCAGATGAAGAGCTTTCCTGTTGCCACTACATTTGAAAAATTAACATTCAATACGCAACAGAGATTTTCACTGCATGGGGCACAGTTGCAGTAGGAAACAGAGAGGGAATGTTATGTTGCTAGTACAAATTCCTTTTATTTTACTTCCCTTCTTTCCCCTTCCACGTTGGGAAAATTTCCTCAGAAAATCAATAGGTTTGATTCTGACATCATATTGGACAATTATAAATGGTCAGATTATCACAGCTTAATGACTTACTGGTGACAGACCTCATAAACTTATTTCAAATGCCAAACATGGTTCACTGAGTAAAGGAATTTTACTTTGCATGGTGACAGATTGGAACATGTGCAAATATAGTGACTTCTTCACTTGCATTGTCCTTTCAACCTCATTTACATTCAAACTAATACTACTCAAGTCTGCAGATGAAGAGATATATTATTTGATTTTTTTTTTGTATTACAGTATTGTACTTGAATGGAAGCAATTCTCCATTGTGCTTGTTGTTGTATAAACTTGAAATAGTTGAAAGTTCCCAAGAAAAAATGAAGAGAATCTTCAGTGTTAAAATAAAAAAAAAAGATAGATGGCACTCTGAAGAAAGGGCTAAAAAGATATGCTCAAGTTCTCAGTGTCCAAGCCAGATAGATAGATGGACCAAATAGTCAGAGGTTTAAGTTGCAGTACTGACGAATTAGTTAGGCATCCGTGAAAAACAAAAAAAATCCCCCCAAATATTGTAATGATGTGGGGAAGGAAACATTCTGTGCATTACCTGGGAAGACAGAGAAGTCCCCATCCCTGCAAATTTTAGGCACGCACCTGCCAGGAATGGCAGGTAGACTCAATTCTGTCTTGGCACAGGAGAAATAAAGGAGATGATTTCCTGAGATTTCAACCAACTCTCCAACTGCACAGCAACGGTTAGTTTTGTAAATATTTTGTTAATTCTCCATTTGCTTTTCTTGGCATAGGCAGGAAAGTGAAGATTAGTTAGGATGGAGATTTATAAACAAGATTAAGATCAGGCCTAATGGAGCAAAAGGGACTCTAGTAACTTTGCTGTTTGACAGGTCCCATCCAGTTTGCTCCCATATGTCATGTAGTGCTAATAAAGAATTTCCTGTTGGAAGAACACTCTCAGTAAGTGCTGCTTGAAACAAACCTAAACAGGATAAACTGATTTTGTTGTTCTTTGGGGGAAAGATGAAATCCTATAAATACATTTTAATTACACATGATCATTTTCATTTCTGTGTTCACATACGTGCAATGATTTGCCTTTTACCTGATGGAACACAAGACAAAATGCTAGAGTCAGAAGTGCAGGAAAATGGTTTTGCAACTGTGTTAAGTAGGTAATTCCTATGACAAGATGGGTRGTGCTGAAGCAGCTTCCATGGAAGCAAGGAGAGAGGACAGATGGAGTGAGAGGGAAATATTGATTCTTCTCTCTTTGACCATCCACCATGAAGACTGAAATTTTTCTTGCTCTTTCTCTGCTTCCACCTTCTATCCCCTCCTGGCTGTTTGCTACAGTTCCTTCATCGAGGTTAACTGCCTTCACAGTTTTGCTAGYGGGGCAGTTCATGAGAGTATTACCTTTCACCACAAAGAAGGACAGATGAAGGCAGTAACTCAGCTCCCCTCCTGCCAGTCCCCCTTGTCTTTACTGGGGGAGAGAAGCTGTGCAGGTAGCGGAGTCCTTCTGGCTTGTGAGCTTTGACATGTTTCACRGCCTGCTCAATCATAGCTGCCCTGGACAGGAAGGCTGTTTGATAAGAAGAGCTGGATCCCATCTGTGTGAAGACTTCCTGAGGAACCGAGACCACTGCCAGCCTACCTGCAAGCATAATACGTACAAATCACTGACGCGCTGGGCTCATTGATCTGTGCCATGCCTGGCATGATCAGGAAATGGAAGTGCTCTTTACCAGCTGTGAATCCYGAGCTCTGGATCACAAACAGATGGTGATGGAGAGTCAAGGCATGAGGAAGGAGAGGCATTTTTGGAAAGCATGACCATAGGCAGGAAAAGCAAGTGAGGTGCTGAATAAAGCAACAGAACTACTCATGGGGAGTTGCATGTTAAAGGTGCTTCACACACATGAGGTCATATAAATATGAGCGTATGTCCTGAGCTCAGTTCACTCCCCCCACACACACTCCACCGCTGACACCCTTGATGCTGGGGCACTCTCCGTGGTGATGGCTCCTTCCCAGGGGGTCACCTTGCTCACTGAGCCCATCCAGCTTTCAACATGAGTCCTTCAACGCAAACCAGACCCCTAGGATCAGATGATGGCAATCACTCCCATTGCACCCAAAACACTGTCTCTCAGGGAAAAGATATGTCTGGAATGCACTGTCATTGTATTACAGAGGGGGGCGATTTCACTGCAGGGGATACAGTAACCCCTCCCAAAGCTGTGCGCCGATCAACAGATCACGCCATAGGTTTCTGCTCAGATTGCTTTTGACATGGCTGCCTTTAGATGATTTTAATTAAAACCAGCTGGCCCTAACTATATGTAGCGATTTTTCTTTGGGTTTTGTTGCTTCTTTCTTTCTTCTGTGTAATCTATATAGCTGAAAAGAATTTCTAAAAGAGCAGGAACAAGCAACTGGTGATGATTATCAGCTAATGAGAACAAGAAATAGATGAAAGGGGATGGCAAACCTAACTGAATGGCAGAATATGCCAGGGAACTGGCCACAGGCGAAAGAGCTGTTGAGCTTTGTTTGTTGTAGGGTTGTGACTRGGAACTGAAGCAACTAATTGTCATGCCTGTGTGAAAGAGAGTGTGGGATTAGTTCTGATTCCTAGTGGGAATCCAAACATCCCGGTAGATGCAGAAAGACCATCTAGTCCCAAGTCAGGAACTATATTACATGTATGCTCTTCCTGACAAAAGTTCGTTTAAGCTCACCTCAAAGCTTTCCAGTGGTGGAAACCTCTCCATAACATGGATTCCAGCATGTGGCATTCATTCTGGCACAAACTTTCTCTTAATATTTAAGCAGAAMGCTTAACCGTTCTGCAATTTAAGCTCATGATTATCACAGACATTGAGAACATTCAGCATTCTCTGAAGTAGTGTGTTTTTTCATGTGTTTGAAGGATATCAAGTTCTTGCCTTCTCTTCYCCCCTCCGCCCTCTCATTCTTTAGCCCAGACAACCCCGCTTCACTCAGTCTCTCAGCTCATATTATCTAGATCTCTGTTTTGTGGCAGCGTCTGGGGGAAGTCCCCCTCCCAACCCCACACAAACAGCAAACCTTCTTCTGTGCCTGTCTCAGGCCATCTGTCTCTTTGTCTACAGGGTCTGATGGGTTGCAATGGGGGTGAGAAGGGTGGGCTGCATAGCACGTGTCCATTCCCACTTCACAAGACTAGGAGCTCACCCCTTACCAACCAGTACTCATCGGAGACAATTTACACTACTGGAAGCCCCTTCCCTTTCTCCCTCCCTTTATATCAACTTCTGAGCTAGCTTATTAACAAGTTAGATGGTCATATGGCTCCTATTATCCTGCGATCTGAGCAACACCCATCTCTACATCTAACACCTTGTGAGCGGTGGCTGGGGATCTGACGTTTTGTGAAATCATGAGTTTCACAGCTGATGAAGCAGAAGGGAAAATCTGGTAAACTATGTTTTATGGGAACAGGGAGAACAATACTGTCATCAGATTACACTTAGATTTTCCCTCTTGACAGTCCAGATGTGAGTGAGGGTGACGTGTTGTTTTGTTTCAGCCTGTGTAGCGCTCTTCTGAATATGACTATTCTCACTGAAGTTGTCATTCAACATGACACAACTGGGACAAAAATAAACTCTATGAGGCTTGGAAAACCCACCTGGAAGGTTCTCTGTCTGACTCATTTTTTTCTTCTTAAGCTCCCCCTTTTTGTGTAGTTTCCCTAAGGTATCTGAGTGGCTGTGTCTGGGGAAAGTTGCCCAGCAGACTGGCACTGAATGAACAAAGTTCATAAAACTGATTGCCACAAGTAGTTGTAGACTTTTTTCTCTCTCTACAGATTTTTCTACCAGGTGAGGATGGGAAAGGGGATTTTATCAGTATCCACTTCCGTGTAGTAATCTGCRTTCATTTCATCAGGATTATCATATAAGTTTAGGTAAATCGCAGAAAATAATTGTAGTCAGTGACATCTTTTGAAGATGCACTGAACAAGTTATTTTTGTTTAATATTCCCATTGGAAGGTAAACAAGACTTGTGACTACACCTACATTAYAAGAGATTGGGATCCTGTGGAACTGAGTCTTGTTCACCAGGCAGATCTTTCCCTGCCTAGTCAAAAATCTGCTGCGAGGGCAACAGCTAGGGACTGCACGACTACCCAGGTCATAGCTCAACACTAGAAAATCATTAACATCTCRAGCTTACAGGCAAATCTCTCTGTGTTACTTTGATTCTCCTTTTCCATGTTCTGGATCTCCTTTATCCTACCAGAAAGAATTTTATCCTACCAGAAAGACTTTATGTCTTCCTCTACCATGCTTTCGGTGCCAGGAATTTCAAGAATCTTGCCTCTATTCAGTGCTCCTGTCAGAAAATACGGAAGCAACATAAAACCCCCTGGTCATTCAAGAACAAAATTGACAGGCAGATTTGGAATATTTTTTAAATGACAATGTCATTGTTTTCATATTGACTGTTTACATAATGTGATTTTGTATGTGTGATATACACAGATTAATATATATGTGCATTCATAAACACAAACATCTCCTTGACAGCTTCATTGAAATGTATTATTTTTCACTTCCTGCTACATGCCTATATATTTACACACAAACATGCACATATTCATAGGCATGTGTGTCACAACACAAACACACAAATATATATATTTCCCCTTCAGATAAGCCAGTGTAGCAAGCCAGAGAGCAAGCAAACTTTGGTTTCAGAACCTCAGAACATTCTTACAGAACCACGTTTGGGTTTTTGGAAATACTTTAAAATGGTCAAGCGTGTCTCTGGTTTATTGACGTCAACAAGTATGAATTGGAGTCATTCTTTCCAGGAACCATCCTCTTCTATTACGTCCTTGTGGTGAGCTATAAAACCGAGGCTGTGACTGGTCTGGGCTACTGGAGATCACGTCTCTTGTCCGGTCAGCTGGAGTCCAGGGTTCGCTTGTGTGCTTGGTGCCAGGGTATGTAAGCCTTGATGTGCTTTCACACATCCTCTTGGGATCTTGACAGGGACACCCAGTGTGTCTTCAGCTGCTGTCAAATGCCGACCACTGGTGATAGGTTAGTATTTTTTAGGGCAGAGGGAATTGCCTTTCTGTGTCCTGGATGCAGGATTTCTTGGAGACAACACTCACCGGCTGTGACTCATTAGCTGCTTCTGAAGCAGATGGATACCCCCTGTGGGTATCACATCGCAGAGAGGCACATACCCCACTGTCTCCTCAGGGGCTGTGGGTTCAACTTCATGTTTCCTGTATCCTTGCCCATAAACATCCTTTGGCCTTCTTCYGTACAATATCATCTCTGGAGAAACTCTTGGAACTGAAACTGGACAGGATCAGGCTGTTTTATGTCTTTTTATTTGATTATATCACTATTTGCTACAGAGATCTGGGATCTTCTTTTTGAGGGTGGCACTGTTCATTTTAACTTTTGATTTCACCTGCTTCCTCCAAAACACTTAGAGCAGGTCTGTGTCTTGGTGGGAGGGATGGACCATTAAATTTATCCTACACAAACCAGCGCAATCCTGTAAGCTCCAGGCACCCTTGGCATCTCTTTAAACAAAAAGCTGGAGGAGTAAGAAAACCTAAGACTGGAACGTCAGTCCTTTGGTGTCCCACGTGTCTTCTAATAACCCAGTCGTAGGACCAACACAATTTACGCTCCACCTACATTCATTTTCCCACTACAAAGCAGAGTCATTTTGGTCTCCTAGGCCAGGACAGACAGGCAGACTTGGCAGATGCCTGGCAGGTCAACATACTAAAGCCACTTGGGACAAATGTATGAGGATTATATCAAAAGGGGAAAAGAGTCTCATAAACACATTCTCCGGGTGAAAGGGTATCCATCATTAGCCTTTGTCTGGGATCAGTGGAGCACAACGTCAGAGAAATAGTCTTCAGGGTAAAGTGACACTTCAGATGTCAGTGATATGTACTGCCCTCCCCAGTGAATAATGCATATTAAATAGAACAGATTGACTGATGGCAAAAAAGTTTTCCAGGTGTCCAAATCTGTCCCTCTCTTATTTCACATGTGATTCTGTGCATGTTAGCAATGGACCAGCTAAACAATGGTAGATCTCATACAGTCTTTAGTCATTAGCTATGTGTTCAAATCTTGTTCCAGCTTCTTTAGTCTGTATGTGGGAAATCTTGCCTGGCACAAGCAAAAAGCTGGGAGAAAGAGAGGGCAGAGTACAAGGAAAAAGGAAAAAAATAGGATAATTTTTGAAGTTGAAGGAAGATTCAATTAGATGTCGAGACCAAAAAGATGTGCATGGTGCACATCTTTTTTAAAATGTCTGTCTTCTAAAGAAATGTGCCTCGTGATCAACAAAGAAGTTAAAAAAATAATAGAATAACATGAGAACTGAAGCATATCAAGAAATGCAGCTAGAAATATATCTGGGGGCAAGTCCTGGATATGAATGCTGGCGGGGTTAGCATGGGATCATATTCCCTGTTCGCGGGTTGAACTGTATTTATATAGAGCAAACGACCAACCGGCAGATCCGAATCTCCAAGTGCCTTGCATATACTTCAACACTAACTTGGCTGCCTGAGCTCAGCTCTTTCCACACCTCCTTGGCTTCTTGAACCACACAGCACCTGCTGGAGGGTCCCCACATCTCCTTGAGCATGGAGCAAAGCTAGCCCATGAGTCCTTCCATTCCGGGACATTCTCAGCATTCTTTTGACAGTYGACACTATGTGACTATTGTTCCCAAGCTGTAGATCCAGATTGGGTTACAGTCCTTAACAGGGCGGGTTGAATTTCACAACCAGGCCAGAAATTCCACTGCATAAAAAAGGAAGCCGAGTATTTTGGGAAGTGGCATTAATGTTACACGTGTGACATCACAAGAAAAGACTCCATGTTCCCCTTCGATACCCCATCTACTTGTTAAAACAACAACAAAAAAAGAGCATGAGCACCAGATAAATTATTTTCTGTTAAAAGATTGCTGTGTAGGATTCCATGAGGTATGTTCCCATCATATATGCCCTGTGCTTTCTGTAGGAGCTCTATTCAACTTCCAGGATGTACAGTGAAGGGTGGAAACATCATAAGGAATGTATTTAGTTACTAATTATGTTTGACCCTGGTCATGCCACTTGTCTTTCCACTAAGAAGTAAATGTACAGGATAACATTCTCTCTTTCTTCCCCTGTCTCACGTACATATGTTCTGAATTTTTCTTTCTCTGTGTTTGTAACTATAAAGTTGGGATTGTGGTTTCTGTTAGGAACTCAAGACAGTCATGTGACTCAAATGACAATGATAAATGATAACAAGGTGTAAATTACTTTAATCATCACTGCAAAAGTTGCCTATATGGTTGGGGTGCAGAATTTTGAATTGCTCTGCTAATAAAAAAAATAGAGAAATGAATAGCAGGGCCAGATCATGAGTCTTTATTGTTCATTTGAAGTTGATAGTGCTCATCTCCAAGGAGGATTTGGCCTACAGGAAGCAGAAATGAGATAAGGCTGGTACATCTATTTTTGGTGCCTGCACAGAAAGTTCCAAGAGAGGCCTGGCTTGATGAAGGCTGTTTCTTGTTATGTGGGATTTCCGCCTTCATCTCCCGTCACATCAAGAGATAATATGAACTCAGAGCTTCCCAAAGCTATGCTTAATGCTATAGCTGTGTATGTCCTGGGAACATCCTCTTAAGAAAGCAGGGCTAGGACTTTGGGAACAACTGAAGTGGAGACAGTTCTCCAGAAAAAAAATCATGCTTATCTCTTGTGCATCTGCGTCACTCCTAGAGATCAGGAACAGGGCTGTGGGAGTCCAAGGCTCAGACTGTGACCCTTGCTAACTCAAAAGTTTTTGAAACTACAGCAATAGTGTGGTGCTTGCTACAACTTTACAGTCTGAAATACAATTTTATTTGTCTGGAACTTGTTTCCTGTAACTAGCCATCCTGATTAGTCTTCCAGGCTCCTTGTCTAGTCAATGGAGAGATGTAGATGTCTTTAAAGAGCAATTAAGATAGATTTCCAAGATTTCCATGAGAATGTGCTGAATTGCCCTTTTTCTGTTGAATCCTTTCTATTAGCTGCTGAAAGGGAACCTCGATGAATAATAATACAAAACACTGCATATATCGAGGGGAGGGAGGAAGGAGGGAAGAGTCACTTGTAGATCCAGTGTGGAAGCAAACTTGGCTTTCACATTAATTTGCTGCCTTTTGACCTTTTCTTGGAAAAAAGCAAGTGTCCGTTACAGGCCTGAAAGGATTTTTCTCAAGGTTGGGAGCAAGAGTCTTAATTGCCTGAGGTGAATAACATGGCCAGCGGTCAGACTCTGTAGGTGACCAGGAAGCTTCAGCTGCTGGCAGACTTCATATCAGACTTTGCTCTGGGTGCAAGCATGATTCAACCACTTCAGAACAAATATACGTATTTGATGATGGGCCTAGGTGAACAGGCTTCCCAAAATACTTATTGCATCCGCCTCTAGCATGTGATATACAGCAGAAGTCCTCTTTTTAGTTTAAGTGGTAATAGTTTATGCTAAAGATTTATTTGTTTGCATGTATATATGCAGAGAGGAGTGGGATGTTCAACCTCTTATTGATGACTCCTTCAGGGCAACTGTATGATTAATTATCTCCTGTGTTCAATACCAGGTCAGAGAAGTCTGCTGAAATGACTCATCTCAGACTTTGCTGCGAATCCAGATAAATTGGTGGTTCTCCTGCACCCATCACAGGGCCCTGTTGAGTTGTTTTCCTAGTATAGAGCTAGATCTTTGTGAATTCATTTCAGGTTGCTGGACGAGGGCAGCTGTTACTTTTATAGTTCCTGGGATTGTTTTTCAGTTAACGCCACTGAAAACAACACAGGGTGAGAAAGGAAGAAATCCACCTTTGCACTGCAGCTGTCTCTGGTAGTGGTTTAGCAGGAACTTGAAATGCTCAGCTTTGAAATTTACAGCAGCCACATTGCAGTACAAGTACAAGCAGGGACAGTCAAAGGCTGTAAAAATAGTTGCATTGCCATATGAGCTGCTGATCTCATCCAGTACCAAAAAAGAGAGAGCAAAGGAGCAGAAAGGAGAAGAGTAAAATGCCACAGCTCCATTGAAATGAGCCATGTGGAGCTAGTTTTCCTTCCAGTGGTCTTTGTACGGTTGAAAACACAAGGTAATGATGAAATGGGGTTGGGGGGGACTTCCCGATAAATTGTCTTGTCTCTACCTCTTCTGCCTTTATCACCAGCTCTAGGGTCTGCAAGGTCGCCCTGAAAAGAATTATTTAATTGCCTGCTAAGTAATCAGTGATCAAATTATGGGTAGAAGCCTGTTGTCAACCTGTCAGATCATTTTACTTTGTGCCTAAGAAGATCATGAGCTGACTTGCTCATAGCCCATAAGTATTCAAAGAAGGAGAGTTCTCAGAAAACTTAGAGGCTGTTTAGTCCAAGAGACAAAGGCATAAAAACCTGCTATGGGTGGAGCTGAGGGTTCCCTTTAGAAATAAAGGAATGCATTATTTTTATTCCTTTCCCAGAAGAAAATTGAAAATTGTAATCTCCTCCTGGGGATGAAATGGGCTGTACAGGTTTGGATACTGGAGTTTTCTCACTTTAGTCATCTAAAAGCTAGGCTTCCAGTTTGGACTAGTGTGACTTCCTTTGTTAATAGAAAAAGAGAGGCAACTCTAGAAGGATATTCATCCTACCTGTTGTAAACACCAAAATTTAGAAGGAATTGCACTCTGGGAGTTCTTCTTCTATTTGACAAAGAAAAAACCTAGCTGATTGCCCATCTAAAAGCCAGACAGTTTGTCTCTGCTAAAGTCAAATAATGGAACTGTCCCCTAATGCCTGTAATAGGAACTAGATGATTTTCTGAAAAAAAGAAAATATATCTAAAAGAATCAGGCTATCCTATAGCCTCTAAAATAACTGTTCATTAGGCCTTTTAATTGACCACTAAGACTTTTCTCATCATCAGATCAACAAACTACTGAAAGATTGTGTTGATTTTCACAGGCTTTTACAGGCTTTAGAGCAGGACGTTGAAAGTTTGCTAAATTTGTAATGCACAAAGCATTTCATTTGTGCTGCATGCCCTGTGGTACCTAAATAATGGCAGGGTACATTATTCACCAATTTCCCACCAAACCCCACATCTCTTCAGGAACAGGAGCACACTTCCACTGAATTTTGTGTCACCAGTGCTGCTTGGTACCTTCAGCGTTACATTTTCTGTATAAAAGTTACAGCCTATTTATTTTTTTTCAATGATGAACAGCAAACATGTGTTCTCCTGATCCCAATAGTCAAAAAGTAAATGATGGTTACTGCCAGACAATCTACTATTCTGGTCCGTATCCACAGCTGGTATAAATCAGCATAGTTGCCTTGAAGTCAGTGGAGCTCACTGATTTATAGCAGCTGAAGAGCTGGTCCAAAGACAGGCGTTTACTCTTCGCTCAAGCTGATGTTCCTATAGGGAGTGGTAGTAATATAGGTCAGGCAAATCATCCTAAAAAAGTGGGAGCAGAAGCAGTAATCTCAGAGCAAATTCTCATATTTACCTTCAATTCTTTCTTCCTCCACCTTCACTCGTAGCAGCTTCCCTTCAGATAAACGTCTGCTCAGGTTGCCCTCCTCATCCCTCCATCTCTACAACTGCTGCTCTTGCAGACACAACTCATTGTGCTCTTTCTTCTCGTATCTKGTATTGTTTTAGCCCTTCAGGTCTTAAGATGTGGATGGGAAAACTGACCGTGTCTACAGTTGACCAGCTCTACAATTGACCAAAAATATGGAGAGAAATGGAGATTTCTTTGAAGTTCCCAGTCTGGGATATTTTTGTTGTTTTTCATTAGCTATTTTTGAGATGCTGTTGCCATTTGAAATATCTGACTTTCTGTTTGCAACTTTGTTATAAAAGTACAGAGGTTGACTAGCCATATGGGCAGATGTGGTTTAGAACTTTCTTCCCTCGTCCAACATCTGACAAGAAATCTGCTGTATTGGGGATTGAAGAAGTAAAAAAATAAAACATCTTCTGGTTGCAAATCTTCTAAAAACGCTATTCCTCTGCTCTCTGGGGAAGATACTCAAGCTGTGGCCATCTTACAATTTTAAGGACAGCATTCCTTATTGGGAAAAGTTGCACAACAACTTTTGGTTGAGGAGAGAACATCTTTGACGTGCTCTCAACCTCTCAGTTAAAGATGTCTGGAGGATTTCCATCAATGGTTGTTTTTCAAGAGATAATTGAAGTTTAAACTCAAAGATTTATCTTATTTTTATTTTTATCAGAAAAAAAACTGCTACTTTTGGGGGAGGAGGGGAATACAGTTTTGTTGAGAAGCCAAGTATCTGAAAGCTGATATGTTTCAGCCCCAAATAGTTCCGTTCAAACATATCACAATGTTATTTCATTCAAGCTGTTCACTTTTCTTAGGTTCTCATTTTTCTCGGAAAGCTGGGGTTCACCTCCCACTGTACAATCTCCTCTCCTTGCTCTGAAGGGAACTGTAGCAAATTGTAGTAAATGTAGTAAAACTGGGGAGACAGACCTACCAAGGGGAAGGGAATCATAAGGCACCATGGCAGTATTCCCAAACTAAAATGATTCAGATTTTGGCTGGAATATTTCATTTTTACTCATATTTTATTTTTCAAGCTCTTAAGTCCAAATTTTCTGTGGGAAATTGCTTGATGAGCTCTGCTCTCTTTGAAGATTATCCCAACCCATCTCTCAGAAGATACTTATCATACCCCAATGATCAAGAGAATTTTAGAAAATTCACAGCTAACCCAGCCTCTCATATAAGACTCTAGGGCAACGCTGGAACAGCTTTTTGGCACTGAGATCTGCCACTAACATCTGTCATGAGCATGACTGAAAAATTGAAGAACACATTTTTTTTCCCCTTCAAAACCTATTAATAGGAAGACAGATTTTTGGTCAGGATTTTTTTGCAGCTGCTGGGACTCTAGGGATCCTCATGGAAGAGATGAATGGGGGATTTAAGGCAAGATTAGCTGCACTGATTTGGATGTTTACAGTAGTATCAACAGGGCACTGGAGTATATTTAATCCATGGAACTGATCCAAGACGTCCTCCTGACAGTGGTTTGCCAGCCCCAGGTACCTCTCCGCTTTGCCTTAACATTGCATAGTTAAACAAACATATATGCATACAT
Source organism: Apteryx rowi (assembly GCF_003343035.1). Taxonomy (NCBI): domain Eukaryota; kingdom Metazoa; phylum Chordata; class Aves; order Apterygiformes; family Apterygidae; genus Apteryx; species Apteryx rowi. The sequence goes on from NW_020451127.1 coordinate 1,503,299, forward strand.
ATGTGCAGAAATCACGTAGATGGGTCTATTGTCTCCCACCTACACTTCATCGTGCTGAAAAAGTAAAGAGAAGAAATACCTACAGGTCTGAGAAAGTGCTGACCTGCAAGGGTATTCTGGCCATTGATATGTCTGTATAAGTAAGCCAAATCAGGTCAGGGCACGGGTCGCAGCAATGACTCATCTGTCCTGTGAGCATGGTCCCTTATGTGGTTTTGGCCTGTGCTAATGAGCGTTTTCCCAGACAATGCCCAGGTATGGATCAAGAGACAGCACAGACCAGCGACTGTTCCCAGTAGTCATTTGGGATGCAACCATCCCATTACAGCAGAATAAAATTTAACCATAATGGCATGAGATTTGCCCTCGGGAGCAAAGACCAAGCTCTGGCCCATTTTATTTGTGTTTACTGATGTTTAATTATTGAGTCCTGATCAGGTCCTGCTAACCACCGTTATCTTTATACAAACCACTCAGTAAGTGGTGCAGAACAGTTGTCAGAGCACTCATGCAACAGGGAGAGATGCAGTAACTGGAAGTGATTCATATTCACGTTTCCTACCTCACTGGAGAATCTCCTACCGTTCTCCTAACCAGTGGTCTACCAGAGGGTTAATTATGTCCAGACAGGGTCACTGTACAGCCAGAAATTAATAGAAGTAAGCAAGAGAATACCAATATAGTGTAGGAATTAAAGTTCTCATCCAGGAAGGTCCAGACCAGCGTTATCATCCCTGCTGAAAACAAACTATGCTGTTCACATGAAGTATTTCGTTTATCCAGATGTTTCAGGAAAAATAGAAATAATGCAGGAAGCTGGAAATGGATCTCTGATCCTTCCCAAATTCAAGCCCTAGCCACTGGGCTGTAGTTAGTCTCCTGCATGTCTGTTCCTCTTCTAGCTCCATGGCACTTGCCCTCCTGGCTTACTGGTGGCTCGGATGGATGGTGCAAGCATGAAATAGGTGTTGACATGTTGTGTAGAAACCTGAGTTGGACACTCACACTCCAGAGGAAGGCAAATGTTAGATATTTTCATTGGGCTCAGCATTCTCTGCTGTTGAAAGAGGAAAATAGTCAGATGTCAGCAGTGAGATTCAGGGTCCTCCGAGTCCTCTGTCTCACCCTTTAGTTTATCAGAAAGCTTTGGGCRGCCCAGAAGAGAAATTACCAACTTGTACAAATATGCTGCAGCACGGATTGATTAGAAGGCCAAAGAATTAAATGAAAAAATATTAACTGGACCAGTCCCCAAATTGAACAAAAAATTACCCTTTTCTATACTCTTTATTCCAGTCAGATCTTGGCCTTTACTCCTACATGTCTTCTGTGTTATAACTTGTAGTACACTCATTAGAGCCTGTCAGAAAATGAATATTCTGTTTTATAACGAAGTGTGATTTCAAATTTTGGCTTCATTTTTGAATGAGAACAAAGCCCTCAAWTACTTACTTTCCCCCTGAAAGAAGCTTTGGAAGGAATGGTGTATTTTGATATTGACAAAAACATACGGATTGGAACATTTTATAATTTTACATTATAATATTTGATACAGCTACACACAAATAGCTTTGTATAAAACCCAAGAATATTTAATGGGAGTTCTTGGTGTTGTCAGAAGCCTCCTCTCCAAACATATTTTTTTTTAGCAAAACATACAATTTACAGAAAGCAGCAGGATGCTACGAATTGTTTTGATTTTGACAGAATTGCAAAGAATGTATTTTTCTGAAGTGTATCCAGCCAGGTGTTTTGTGAATATACTTTATCATGAATATATACAGCACACAGATAATCTTTATATGACAGTTTGACTACTGACTTTTATGAGCTTTGGCTGAGAATCAAAATCAGACTGAGGTGGGCTTTCAGCCACCTTTCTGCATCTTCTRTCTTTACTATTATTTCTCTGATGTCTTTTTATTAGTGGACAGCTGAGGAAAGAACTTGCGACTGATTTGTGGAATGCGGAAGATAAAATGAAATACGACCTTCCTTGTTATCATAATCTTGTCTTATCTTGCAAAGGTGGATGTGACAAGATCCCAAGCTGCTGTTGAACTGCTGCTGGCATCTTAATTGCCTGATATTTTCCAGTGCTGTTTTCAGTTCAGGAATAAGATCTCATGGCTTTTTCACATGCTATGTGAAACATACTGGTGAGCTTAAGCTAGTGCCCACTCAAATGCTGTCCTTGTGGTCACAGCTACCCTTGGAGTGCATGCTAATTTGCGCTGCAGTTTTGCTCTCTTGAATGAACAGAATCCAAAATTTCCTGGGTCTGTGCTCGACCCTGCTAGGTCAATTAAGAAATTTTTAGTGGGGGAACTTGGTGAAATTACTCATTGGCATTTCTTTGCATCYGTAGAAAGCTCCTACTATCTTCCAGCCATGACTCACTTCAATGCAGAAATAAATAAAACAAAACATTTTACCAGGCATAAAAACAATGCAAGGCTTTGGTTATTTCTTAGCAGAAATATTCACAGCTTGTAGGGATCACTTAGTCTTATTAGCACAGTACATTGGACACTTTCCACACTTATTTCTTGTTTGCCCCGTGAAGAACATGTGCAACCCTGTGCAAATGAGAAGTAGAAACCTGCAGATACACTGCTACTCTGTGGTGTTGCAATAGTAAGGAAAAATGGAATTTAGCCCAGGTAGCATTCATCTTACTTAATTTTAGGTGTCTGCAAAGTAAATGTTTCCTGTTCATATGAGCTGGGGGCCTGTGCTCCCATTGAAGTCAATGCAGATCTACTCCATACATTCAATGGGTGGTGCCCCTCCTTTTTCAACTGCAGATGCCTATGGTTTCACTCAGTTACTTAAGTGTAAGTATCTGGTGTCATCTGAGATGTCTCTGCCTAGCCTACATTTGCCTCTCCGGAAGGGTATGGGGGTCCTAAATTATAGTTTAATCATTCATAGGGATGGGACTAATTTGCCTACATAAACGTTTCTAGATGCATTTCTGATATCATACAGTGTCTAATACATCTATATGGGACTGGCAGATACCGCACAGACCTTATTGGAGACTGACACCCTTCAGGAATGGCAGCTGGAGGCCAGATGGGAACATCTAGTGTATCTTTGTTGCATGTCCAAYGCAAACAAATCCCACCCTGTAGTCCAGAAACCAAACGTAGGTTTCTGTCTTAGAGATACAGCTCTGGCTGCACCAGGGAGGTCAATGCATCGATAGGCTGCTCTCAGAAAGTTCTGCCCCCAGATGACCGTGTAAACCCATGTGGATTGGGACCCATGGGCTCCATTGGAGCAGGGCTGTGGCTACAGTCAACAGCAGTGAGGATGCAGTTCTCGACTGTCCCTGAAACACTGAAATATCTTCTCAGAGTGAACCTACAGCTTTAGATGGCTCTGCTTTACAGATGGCTTTTGTCCTCTCCCCTTTCCCACTCCACCAAGCTGCCTCMTTTTCCATTAGGCTTTTAGTGTCCACCTTAGCTGGTGGGACACTGCGGACACTGGAGACATGATTAGAGTCAGTGCTCTGCTGTTAGATGAGAGAGCCGAGCTGAACTTTGCTCCAAGCTGGTTGAGGTGCCCTTTCCTGCCCTGGAGGGTGTCTGTGAGGGGCAGAGTGGCAGAGGGAAGGAGCCTTGTTTGAACTTGTTGGTCTGGGTTTGCCTCTTTCATGTCTCATCTTGCCTTTCGTGCACTGAAGAGAAAGCAACTGCAGGCAAAAGGGAGTGATGAAGGGCAGTAGGGACAGGGTCCTCCAGCAGGACCAAACAGAGCAGAAAGGAATGGGAAAGGCCAGTAGTTTTGGTATTTAGTCTTGACAAGAAGAACTGCCTTGCAGTGTGCTTCTCCCCAGGTGAAGAAGGTATGAAGGCTGTAATGGTTAAACTGAAAGTTAAGGTAAAAGACCACCAAGAAGATATGGCAGAATTACAACCGGAAAGCTCAGAGTGAACCCTGCTTTTTTGGYTTAGAGCATCCCTGATATATTTATGTAGAGACAGTTTGGTCAGCAGAAGCTCAGGGTTGCTGTTACAGTCAGTGTGCCCTAAGGGTCCTCTTTGATTAGGAGTGAAATTACTTTTTTTTCCCCCATTGTCCATAAAACCCAAAGAAAAAGGGAAATTACCATTACCCTGGTAATTATCATGTTATTGTAGTCATGYATTTATTTCTAATAGCCTGGCATTGCCTGAAATCTGCAACCAGAAGCAGGCTCTGATTCAAGTAGGACCTGACACCGCACTCTACGATGTACAAACGCAAAGCCAGTGTCCATCCCGTCTCTCCGGGATTCCCAAACTGCTTGTACTTACTAAAGCTGYGGTAGAGACAGCAACTAGCCGAAGACTTTAAGCGGATGGCCAGCTTTCTGTGCAGTATTCATGTTCCACTTTAAAGCTGCGTGTGCCAGTAATGGACGTACCGCAATTTGGGAACAGCTGGGCGGGATAAAGCACAAGCAGTCATGCAGCAGACCTGTTCAGATAACAGAGAGCTGCAGATGGGCAGACACTTAGGGGGGTCAAGCCAACAGCGCTTTCAGACAAAGCAGGTTTCAAAGGGGTTTGAATGGTAGCTTACCAGGATGACGTATTAACTCTGTAAAAGAAGGAGAGTTTTGTGGTTTAACTGATATTTATTTGAAACGTCAGCRCAGATCCTCTTGTCATATACATTTCAATTTGAAGATTGGTTGTCTTGTTACAAGGGACAACACTTTCTGGGGGAAAAAAATCCTAGGCGATGTGGAAACAACCATGAAATGAATTTGCAGAAAGTGAGCTCTTGATTTAGAAAAATGACATAAGCAAACAAAAATCTGAAAATTATTAACTCCATTTTGCTTTGAGAKGCTTAGATAAATCAAAATAAAGCTGAGATTATAAAAGCCTCAAATGGATATCTTTATCTTAGCTGTTTTACTTGGAATCTGGCATTCAAGTCCCTGAAATGGTCTGGAAAATCTCAGCCATAAGGATCTAATCACAGACACCCAGGATTATCCCTGATTTTGYGTGTGCGTATGTGTGAGTATGCCCATATGTGTGTATCCCTGCTCTGTGTTAGATGCAGGCTGCTAAAGCAATAGTGATTCTTTGCACTTTCCTAGGAAAAGACCAGTGAGTGATCCGGGGCATGAATTCCCCTCCGTACCAGTTGATATGATGATGGTTGGCTTCCCATATTGCACCGTCCTCACCTTTAAATGTAAACCCATGCTTGTCTTTTAGTGAACCCCGTCACAGCAAAGGCCATGAGTGAAGATACTCGGCAACTTGTGAACTGGGAAGGTAAGTGGCAGCGTGGCCCTTGGAAGCATAAAATCCACCGATGGGACCAGGAGTGTAACCCAACCTCCCCCTTGTTCATGTACGCACATGCACACACACACACTAAAAATGTTTGACCCAGCGCCAGCCTCAGCCCTAAAATCCCCAAACTCTTTTTCCATTTAAGTGCTAATTCATAACAATGCCCTATCTGGCTGCTCTAAAATAGACGGGTAAATGTCTTGTCCTTTTATAGCAGTGGCCCTATTGTAAGCCATGGCATGTGACAGGTCTGGGAGTGACACAATGTGTGACTTTAAGGGACTGGACAGGGATAAAGACCCGCGCTGGTGATTTATCTTGCAGCAGCCACCTCTTGTCTGTCTGTCTGTCTGTCTGCTTCTCTCCCTTTCTAAAACAGCCCACCAACATGCCCCCAAAGAAGCCTGAACCTAAGAAGGCCGAACCTAAGAAAGAAGAACCCAAACCAGCACCAAAACCACCAGAACCAGAGCCCCGAAAAGAAGTTGAATTTAACCCAGCTTCTATCAAAGTACGTATGTCTTAATCTGGTGCAGGAGGGAGCAGCCAGGGCTGGCGGGGCTTGGGTTGGTGGTGGTTCTGGCTGTGGTGCATTGAATGCTGAGATGACTCTGTTTGAAAATAGCACTTGTTTTTTGGCAGAGCGAGGAGCAAAGGGTATTGCCCAGCTTGTCCCTTCTCATCCTCAAAGTGACAAATTCCATTTCCTGCAAGCTTCACTGACCTCAGCAGGAAACTTAAAGGTGCTGTGCAGAGAATATTGCAGGTTTTTTATATTATATCAGGAAGCCTKGACTGTACTTTCAGCTGGCTGATGACTAGCCAACGGCCAAGGCCACGTGGTGGGCTAGCAGTGGGCTCAGAGCRTATTTTGGATCATTTGTGCTTGCCTGCAATGCACTGGGTAGAGCTCACTTCAATATCGCAGGGTTTGTTCTGCAAAGGAACGAGCCTGGGACTTCCTTAACACGAGCCGGTGAGACCGCATGTGGTTTTCCAGAAAAGCCCAATGGACTGTCAAAGCGACTGTGTGTGAGTGTGTTTTGGAAAGCAGAGAGAAACTCRGGCAAAAATCTAGGCTTTCTGAATGMTCTCTTGCTTTCRGGRTCTCTTCCAAAGATTYCCCCAAGAGACATGAGCCCTCTCCYGCTCCTTCTTCCTCAGAACAGTCTCTGCTGGAAAGAGCYRCTGTTGGCCTCAGCAGGGTTTGCTGAAGTCTTGCTCATAAGCATAGGGGCAGCAATACGTTTGCAAAGGCACTTCTGAAATAGGTTTTGAGTGAATTTGGGCCACTACTCTTGGCCATAGAAATCAGAGACCTTGAGTTGCCTGACTGACATCTTTTGCCCTTAGAACAAACCACCTGACTGACAGTGAACTGCCAACATTTAGGAAATGGTCACAGTTTTGAAGTTGTGAAGTMGGTAATTCCAGTGAAATGATATTGGAAATCTGTTTCTCCTTCAAAAGTTTTTACCCATGGGAGTTGACTCCTCAGCAGATGTTCCAGGGTGACCTTTTTATATCAGAAGAGGTTTCCCTCAAAGAATGAGGAGGAGAAAGAGGTAGTATATTCCCACAAAAATGACCATGAAATGGACTGTCAGGTGCTGACTTCTTGGTTTATAAAAATGACATAAGCAAATAAAGATCTAAAAATGACTAGTTCCACTTTGCTCTTTCTGCACCATACACATTCACAGGGAAGGTCAGAAACCCCTGCATACATCTTTAGGAATGACTTTCCAATATTGTTTKCACAGTAAATATTCGTGACACATAGACACTGCAAGGCATTATAAGATTTCTTTGCAAAGGGTTTTCCTTTAAGATGGGGAAAAGAGAGGGAGCTCTGCAGCATCTCACAGGCTTTTCTCACATGGAGATTTGGGCCAGGTGATTACCTGGTGCAAGTAAATATAATTATCTTAATCAGTTTACACCAGCTGAAGTCTATCTCATTGCCTACAAGAAAATGGGTGACTATGGGGTGAGTCCTGATCTGTGTTTATGAGGAGCCTGAGAAGATAAGAGAAGCATAGATAAAGCCAAAGAGATGGAGTAGGAAAAGCAACAGAGCTCCCTGGCCATTGATGAGACCAGCTCTTCAGTGCTTATGAAGAGTGTCTCTGTGAGCCTCTCCTGTTAGCTTGAAAAATAAAGCTCCTCCTTCACGCAGATAGAGGAGCTACTTGAGAAAGTGAGTAAGTTATTCTGTCTCTTCAGTATGCCCTCTGAGCACCACACAAGTGGCCTTGCAGGTGACTAGTAAATCACAAGGGTTACTGAAACYGTCTGCTCCTTCTGCATGGGATTCATTCTTGTAGCTGGGATTTTCTAACAMAGGAAGCACACAGCAGGGCTTTTTTATGGCTTGAACCATGAAAAACTTTCAAACTTTTTGCTTTGAATACTGATGCAAAAGAGCAATTATCTATTATTATATCAAGAAATAGAATTCGGTGTACAAGGAATTAAATTTTGGCGTAGYGTTTAGACTATTCACGCCAATGTTCGTGCCGTGCTCTGAGAAAGGCTTACTCTGTGACCTTGGGCAAGTGGTAGGTGGTGGGATTCAGCTCGCTGTTAATGTCTCTGTACTTAAAATTCCTGCACTGTAAGAGGAGGAGAGGGCAATTGCAATAACCTCTCTTAGAGGACACAAATACATTCATCTGGGATACTGTGCTGTTGTGGTATGAAGGGTAGCTAAGTGCAGTAGCAAGATGAGTTGTAATGAGGAAAGAAARAAAACCACCCTAGGACTACTCAAAAAATAGACATGCATACTGGCAAACACTGCAATTTCAAAACCATCAAATACATTTTTGTTCAAATAAGATTTGAAATCAATTCACTTCTGCATTTTTTTTAAACTATTCATTCTGCACACTTCTCCATCCAAGTTATTACTTTTCCTTCCAGTGGAATTTAAAATTATGGACTCTCCTAATGCTTTAAAAGCACTTAAAACTATGTATTGAGTTTCTAAAAAAGTAAATCCAGTACTCCCATGGTAACATCTCTTGGTGTTTGTGGAGAACATTCCGTCATCTGATATATACAAAACTGGACAGGGAAAGCACTAGTAGATGTATGGTTTGGGTCTGGGGTGGTTTGCTTCCCAAAACTCATAGCAAGGGGAGGTGGTATTCTCTAGAGATGTTTCCCTGGGAGTTTTTCAATTAAATGTTTTTCATCAAAAGTGCTTTTGTCAAAATTGAAGCTATTTGCGCACAAGGGCTGGGTCTGGCAAATATCTCTTCCTGTTTCATAAACCTAGCTCTGGTGGAGCTCAGGCCATCTGGTGTAGATCAGAATACCTCCCCAGATCATTGTACAACATTTGAAAAAAATGCTTTAATGAGTTTTGAAATTCTCCAAACATCCCATTTCAGCATTCCAGGATGAAACTGGTTTTTGTTTTCATGCAAAAGATAATATACTGTTGAAAACTGGGAAGAAAACAAACTTATATCAAAACAAAATATTAAAAATTATTGAAATGCAATGTTCTGATGGGAATGCCTCAAATTATCAATATTTATTCTCAGATTTTATTATGCAATTTTGTATTTGGAGTTTTAAAACTTTTGCAATCCAATTTTAGTAAAAAACAAACAAAAAAAACCCTCAAAATGAAAACATTTATGTGAAAGGGAAAATTACTTCTCGTTTTGTTTTCCCTGACTGCTATATTCTGCTTGCACAGTAATGGTCCAAAATTGTATCAGATTTTTCACATTGTTGTCTTCTGGCTGCTTCATGGTCAAGGTCAGGGTCTATGTTTGGTTCTCAGCTATGGTGGCCTAAATGTGGGTTATACCCCCTTAAGTAATGGAGCTATTCTAAAGTTTAAAGTTGCCTTCTAAAGTTTTAAYGATACATATACATACATATCCCAGCAGGATTTGGCCCAATACTTAGAAATTTGCAAGAGAGATTGGATGGGATTCAGTATTGTTTGAAACTCACAGAAAAGGTGGTGTTTTTATTTCCATAATTGTATGGTTCAGCCTATGAGGAAGTTTTTTTTTTTTTTTTTTTTAAAGTTTCACTAGAACTTTCCTTGAACCTCTTCCCTTTAGGGAAGAGATGGTCCTAAAGACATTCTGGAGCAAGGAGGTTGTCTTTTTCATTTATCCAGCCTTTATTCCCATTTGACTATTGTCTTCTAATAGGGGAAATATTTTGCCAGAAATAGACTTTGCTCTTGTGAAAAATAGTAAGGTTAATGSTAAACAGGAATAATCTTTTAATCTGGTGGACACAGAAAATGGGATCAGCTCACCTATCCTTTGGAAAGCTGGTTGCTGCCCCTAAACAGATCATATATAATCAGCAGAAAAAAACTTTCTTGAGGGTTATTCAATGCAGCAGTGCTGGACGCCTATACTGGGATGGATCGAATCACCCTTGGGAGATGCCGATCTGTTGATTAAAGTGGGAAAGGAGACAACTATTTGAGCACCAACATTTCAGCAGCTAAAGTTAGCTGAGATGATGYGTCCCCAAAGTCCATTGAGCCCTGGGTATAAAAAGGCAGATGGAGACAGTTGGCATATGTGAGGACTTGGAAGGAACACCACTTACCATATGCAGTTATGCTTAATAACTACATTTTCCTGGGTTGTCATTTGAGATGCTTGTTGTAGCAGTATGCAGTCATATAGGTGCCTGGGGGGGGAAAAAAAATAAAGCAGGCGTAGTTTATTTTTTGGAGTACTGTGATCTTGGAGCCTTGTGAAACCTGTTCTCCTCAGAAAGCCCTGCRGGCTTCTGAACATCTGCAGGGATGCAAAAAATAAAAGCTCCTTCCCTTTTTCCGCAAGAAAAGACGCGAGAGCGGCTGGGGTGGGAGCAGCCACGAGGGAAATGTACAGGCACCAATACCGATGAGGTCCTGTCTGGCTTGCGTCTTCAGCCCTGGAGCATGGAGAGTGCCGTGGTGCGATGGTGGTGCTGCAGCAGGGTAGCTGGGATGCAGGAGTGCACCTCTGTGCAAGTGTGAAGCGGGACAGCGTGCGAAGATTTTTGGCTAGACGCTGGGGGAAGAAAAGCAAATATCCCTTGGGGGAGAGCGGGAACTGATTGATTTTCACAGAGATCGATCCCAAAGCCTCTCCCTAAGAAGATGACTATATTTAAGGATATCCAACGCCCAGCTAGTAGGGATTGTTGGAGTGGTTTTAGGTGCCTATGTGAAGAATTCATTTTGGGATGAAGTGACTGAGATGACTGTATTTCAGAAGTAGTTGGGAGGGCCTGAACATGGAGAAAGCTGTAGGAGTTAACAGTGGGTATATGGTTGAGAAGGTCCTAGAGTGGTGAGTGACAGAGCAGGTGTTATTTTGTGGGTAAAAAAGGATTTTCTTTGAGAGGTGAATGTGTTGTATAAGTGCACATGGGAATGAAAAGAAATGGGCTGTCATTAAGAAATTCAGTTTATGGAAATAATGAATGTCTGAATGCGAGCTACTCTATGGGACAATTTTGCATCTCTGTGTGTGGAGAGGTACGTGAGCGGGACRGGTGTTGTATTTGAGGAGTTTGTGTATGGGAGAGTTGGTGTGCGTTCCCTGATCTCTAGAAGTTTTGTAGGTGCATGAGAGGTTTTGGGGACACCTCTGGGGGATGAAGTGTGGTTTGTGTGCGACAGGGAGAAGTATTTTGCTGCATCCATTTCTTCTGTAAGAAAGAGGGGTGTGTGTGTGGAGGGGYGAGGAGTTAGGTGAAAAGGATGATRTGTGTATAAGGAAACAGATGTGTTGGTCCATTTGARAGAGTTTTTGAGTATGGAAAAGTGTTTTATCTGGATGTGAAGGGCAGCAGTCCACGTGCGAGCTGGTGGATGCATGTCTACGCCGGCATGCAAAATTTGGTATTTGGCAGTGGTTAACCTGGTAGCTGACCKGTGAGAGGCGTGCAGAACCCCTTTGCAACAGAGCCCATGGGTAAGCAAGATGCAACAGAGCCCATGGGTAAGCAAGATGCAACAGAGCCCATGGGTAAGCAAGATGCAACAGAGCCCATGGGTAAGCAAGATGCAACAGAGCCCATGGGTAAGCAAGATGCAACAGAGCCCATGGGAAAGCAAGATGCAACAGCGGTTGCATAGGAAAGAGGGCATGTTTTCTTGTGGGGAGGGGGAGGAAAAAAAAATCTGTTGGAGCCGAGGTTAAGACACCCCAGCACAGACACGATTYGAATCTCAGTGCATTGATGAAAGGAGCCGGATTAGGACCCCTTCCTTCTGGTGCAGAGACAACTGGAGCAGGATAAATGTGGGATGTATCATGTTCAACTTGGAAGAAGGTTTCATGTTATGTTCTAGCAAGACATGGGGTAGATGCAGGTCTTAGCCTGCTTGGAAACCTTTCAGGTCTGGCCAAGTTTTTCTTGAGGATGAAGTGGGAAGTCTTTACACCAGTACCCCTGAGCCTCCAAAGATCAGACATCAAGGCAGCTGAACGTGGCTACAGCATGGGTTCAACCTTCCAGTGCCCTCTCACCTTTTCCTCTCTCCAACCTATTTTTCCTCTTGATTTCATTCCTCCCAGGTGTTCCATATTCCCATCATCATTACCATTATTATTATTGGCATCTCAGGAGAAATACTTTTAGAGAGCAATTTCCCTGCTGTGCTCACATATTTGCCAGTTTCTGAAGTGGGCAGGCACCGGTCAGGTTCAAATGAGCCCAAGCTGGGCCTCTTTCTCTCTCAGTGATTTCTTCATGAGACTCTCAAGCACAGAGAAATTTGATCAGCCAGCCCTTGAGGATGCCCCAGGCAAAAATGACTGAAACCTTGGCAAAAACAGGAGACCCTCATTGCAGTCTTGTGGGAGTCGGTGGGAAATTTTCCCCTTTGATTTTTATGGGATTCACCTCTGAGTCACCATTCTTGCTGTKGACTGGTGCTCTGGCAAGGTGTGAAAACTTGTGAAAACTTAGTGTGGTTTATTTTTGATTTAGCAAGCTCCAAAGGCCTTTTAGGTATGTACTTAAAAATTGTATTGGTCTGGTAGAGTATTTTCAGGGGCTTAGAGGGAAAAAAAACATATTCAATGTATTAATGGTAGGGACTCCTCTAACTCCAGAGAAAGATTTTTAGATGCCACCTATTTTAGATACTGGATACCTGCTTACTTAGCCTACACCAAATGGAAATATGAGGATGAGTGATGGAGGCCAAAGGCTCCTGCGTGAGCAGGTGGCATTTCATGTCACTTAGTGGCTGGTACTTGTTTCATAGGGCTTAAGTTTGTTTAATCATTTAATCTTGTGTCCTGTATGTGGTTTTTGACCCGTTCATGCTCTACTGAGCCCAAAGATTTTGGTTAGGGAAAAGGATTTCAGGCCTGATAAGAAAGAAAAAGAAAAGTGAGGTTCAGCTGTCATATTTCAGTTATCTTCAAGTTAGATATTTGAGGCTGAGCTATTTTGTTTAGGCTCCCATTAGTGTCACTGAAGAGGAAAAAGGTGCTTTTAGAAGTTTATTCATTCCTCACCTAAGACAAGCGCTTAAGCTACATAAAATAAAGTGGCAGTAGAGAAGAGGGTGCACTGAGGTGTACAGACATTTAAGCCATGACCTGGATGCAGTTCAAGAGCCTTGCCAGCTCATTTTTGCGCCCTGACCAACAAGAACTGCAAATAATTGTCAGTGCTTTACTAATGAGCACAAGAGCTGGACAGTCCCTGGATCCAAGCCAGTAAAACTGCGCGGGTTGTACTATGGTGTATAGTTCTACCAACTTGGATTTCTGCTAGTTTGGGGGCTTTTCCATGGTATAGATATTAGCTGAATGTTAGCTGTTCAGCCCAAGGCCCTGCTAATGCTCTAACACAAATGATGGAGTTATTCCAAAATCCTGGCTGCGGCTGCCTATGGAGAAGAACAGACCCTCAAGATCCTGGATCTGAACTATCTCTACCATGTTTGGAAGAAAGCCCCACAACCTCTCCAGCCCTGGTCCCCATGAAGCTGTGGGAGACCTGACTCCCCTTCCTAGGAATGATCTGATCTGGGGACTTCAGGCCATGGTGGGCAGTGATTGCTTGGGCTGGGAGCTGGAAGGGAATTGCCCCACCAGTGCCAGGCCCTCCTGGAAGAATCCCCCTCAAAATTTGTGTCCACCGAGGTCTGCCTCACCTCCATCGCATTGCGCTTTCCTTCTGTAAATGGCATTGCTTTCTCCCACCCTGCCTTGCTCTCTATATGCAATGGGAGGGATGAAGGTGTGATGTTACACACATCGCACACGCACACGTGCGCATGGGGAGGAGAACCACGGCCAGAGGAATCTGCCAAGGCTGTCAGCCTCTCAGAAACCTCCCCAGCTATGAGGCTGTTGTCTTCAGTTAAGGCAGGTCTTTTCTCAGAAGTCAGTGCCTGAGATRGGCTGTATTGCATATAAAATCCAGGCGCTGGTCATGCTCCGAATACCCCATTAGCAATTTGCTCCGGTGCTTCTGGATGGACCCCAGCGATAAGCATAATTAAAATGCCAAGCTGCCATAACACACTTCTAAAGACAGCTCTGCTCTTTTATTCTCTCCTTTATTTATCGCGGTCCACGTCACTCCAGAAGTACAGCACATTCCCTGCCAAGCTGGCCATTGTGGGGCAGCTTTTAATAGCGGAGAAAGCACCTTTCCTTCTCCTTTTCCTCTCTCCAGAGCAGCTGGCCCAGGTTGACATGAATTTGGCAGCTCGCTCCACAGAAATGAATCGGTGCCTGGAAGGGTAAAGGGTATTTCAGCTTTAGGAAACAATGTGTGGCCTTGACCCGGTGAAGCTTTTCATTTGAGAGGGGATGCAGGATGCTGGCAGCCCCCAGGGCTGAGGAGCATCCTCTGGGAGAGGCACGAGGTCCAGAGCTGCGCCTTGATGGGTTTGGAAAGACAGGGATGGGGAAACAAGAGAAACAGGGTCAGGTCGGATGARGGAAGGGACTGCAAGACCCAAAAGMTGAGGGAGAAGGTTGTCTTAAGGAGAGAGGCTTGGTTCAACTTCTGGTTTCCTGCAGGCGATCGTGATTCGGTCATATGATATGTTTATGCCTCAGTTCCCCCCTCGGGAACCAGAGGATGGTTATCACCGTTCGTCCCTCCTGGCTATTCAGACTGTACTCGGGGGCTGCTCCTCACTGGCTGCCTCTCTGCTTCCTAGCAAAATGCTACCTCGAGTTGAAACCTTGAAGAAATCGTAACACATTAGGCAAGCTCGCATCAAAATACAGCAAAAGGGTTTCTTTGCGGTATACGCTGCTTGTTCTTGGGGCCAAAACCAAACAGCGCTGGAGATCAGAGGAGCTTTCTGGATGAATTTTCCGGGCCAAAGAAAATCTGGCTATCTTTGTATCTGTCTCGTGTTCTTAGAGCTGGGTGACATTTCTCATAAAAATACTTCTTTGGGGGAGATTTGAGAAGTGCATTTGGTGACACTAGAGTGTTTTGCAAATGTGCACAGATTTTGCTAAGGGTTTTGTTTTGGGGAAAAAAAAAATCTGAAAAAGATTAAAAAACCCCTGAAACCTACCAGCTTCAGCTTTTTTACTTAATTGCATGTTTAATTTTTTTTTTTTAATCTGAAGCAGCTATTAATTTTGGAGGGTTCTTTYCTTCTTGCATAAAAAAGACCCAGAAACTTTTAGTGGTTGAAATTTTTTCAATTTGGGCAATTYTTCCCACTCAAAAGTTTGAAGTTGTTCAATACACCCCTAAAATACATAATAGTAAGTTTTTTTTTTCTTAAACTCATTTTTTTCTGGGCATTTTCCTCTCCCAAGTCTTCATTATGCACCTGCAAAAAACCCCTCTCCTGCGGTGTCTGAAATCCATGGGGCAGAGTAGCCCAAAAGCAAACCTAAAAACCACTTGCCCTGGTCAGAGGGGCGTAGAGATGAAAACAAGTCAAGTTTTCTATGCTCTTTTCTACTTAGAATAACTCAGTCTGAGTTACAGCACTGAGTAGACCTTGGCCAAGGGCAGGCCAGCTTTACCGAGTTACTTGAAATCATCTAAAGCGAGTTTTTCTGCAAACCTGGCTTTCATCTCCCTCCATATTTCCTCTTGTACACCTGCATTTATCACATCTTCATCTGTCTCTCCTCACATTTATAGGGCTCTTGTCTATGTGTTATTTCCTGGATGGCTTTTTGCTTCGGTATAAAGCACAGAGAGGGCCACTTGCCTTCAAAATTTTGCAAACCAAGGACTTGGTTCCAGAGGATTTGCACTGCCCTCAGCAGGCTGATTTTGAAGCACTTGTTGTTATCTGAGACAATGACTGAGAAGAGAAAATGAACCAGGATAAATCAGGACATGAGAGGTTGTTTCTGCTTTGCCGCAGAATGAACTTGGTAGGTTTTAAAAAAGAGAGATGAGAGCATGACAAGCACGTCCTGTTTGGGTAGTTTCTGGGGTTTTCAAGTGTGTCTGCTGCAGGTCCTGACCTAGAAAGCCCTTATGGCAATACATCCCACCACAGAAATTTATCTTCTGAGATTTCGGCCAGTGCGTTTGGCTGCTCCTCCAACACATGGTGTGAAGGTTGGTCTCGATGGGCTTGTTGGCATGTATACCACTGTGCGCAAGGTAGGTCTGCTTTGATTTATGGATGGGAACTAAGAAGCATATCAATGTGCAGGTCTCATGTTATGGGTGTGTGCGCCAGAGGTAGAAAATAAAGTGAAAACCACCTGAACCCACAGCCTTATGATCTTTCCGACTGACTGTGCTTCCCTGTCTGGCCTTTTGCTCTCAGTTCCTTTTCCTCTTTCCAATCTGTCCGTTGATGAGCAGCAAGTTATTAAAAGCACACTCTGGATATGGAGCAGCTCTGTAAGATCTGCATTTCTCACATAGCTGCTAAACCTCGATCAATGTGGTTTTAATCACCATTTGTGTAATGTGCAATAACTATTAAATTTAAATTAAATGCACAGCTTAGAGCATGCAGAAGGCCCTGGCCAAAGTGCTAACTTTTCCCAAGTTGCTGGAAAGCTGGACTGTAGAGACAGATTATTTATTTTGCTCATAAACTAGTCAAATCTTAACTTGGAAGAAGGAGAAAAAAGTCAAAAGTAGACATAGGAGGAACAGGGATGGGGAGATTCTTAGCAGAAACAGAACCTTGGTAAAGATGTTAGCATTTGGGCAGAGGTACCCTGGTGCCCTCATCCTTTTGAGGGGTGATGCTGGCCAAGGGCAGTATGTTGCTGGAGATACCCGCTGACCTTGCATTGCCTACATAAGGCACCCAGGCAAGTACCCTCAGATGCAGATGGCTGAAATTTGGACTCCCAAATGAAGGAATCCTTCGACTTTCCTGTGCAAGCCCAATGGGGACCAATATTTTGCATCCCCGTGAATCCCTACGTCTTCCTAAAGCTGCGCTGGTTCTGAGTGGTTTTACGCTACAGAGCTTTCTGCTTTTAGACAAATATCGAGCTCCGCCACCTCCATCCTCTCTCCTTGCCCAGCCCAGAGACTCAGCTGTTTGCTCAGACTTTGTTGTAAGGTTTCCAAGCGGCAAAACGACTGGTTAAAGCTCAGGTATTATTAAATCCAGCAACAACAAAGCAATGTCAAARCATATTTCCTAACAGTATTTATATTTTATATATATAAATTATTTTTCTATATATAAAAATTTATATATATATTATCATATGCCAGCCAGTGTAAAGATGTGGAAAGAAATATGGGAAAGGAAATGGGAGTAATATTAGTAGAGAGGCAATGCCAATATAATCCCCAGATTCTTTTTTTCCCCCTCCTAAGCCAATTTCCTTCTTGAGTTTAATTTCACGTCTCGTTGTATGCATGCATCTTATATGGCATCATTCCCTCCCTTCTCTCTCCTATCTGCAATCTGAATCCTAAAAAAGCAGACAGGCAGAAGAGGCACTTGACTAAATTTAAACAGAAAGCATTATGCTATGTGCAGGGTATGCRGCCAGCTCGCAGCCCGGCTCCCGTTGAGGAGCTGGTTGGGTCCCCGAATCCTGGCCAGAGCTCAGAGTAGTTGCCACCAGGATCAGGGCTCAGGAGAGTTTGGGATGCTTTTTTTTGTGAATGCTAAAAATTAGGGACTGATTCTTAGCAGCTGTCAATCAGCACAGCTGCCTTCAGCTGCATGATCTGCCTGTGTCCAGCAGCCCCAGCACAGGCAGATCTGCCCRATCTGGGTGTATTTCTCTACAGGCAACTGAATCAACGTTTGCCAGGGGGAGATCTGAGCCTCTAGAGTTAAATAGATTAGCGAAGATTTGCACTGCTCCTTTATGAATGATGACCTCTTGCTTCTGGCTTCTCTGCCTGCCTTGGTGTGTATGTATGGTTGTGAATGTGTGGCTTGTGCTGATGTATATTTTGCATACGTACATATATATAGTGTCTGTGCTTGTGTGTATACACATATATATAAAAATAAAATGCATGTATGTKCATGCATACCTGTCTGTATCTGCATATGTTCATATAAGCGAATATGCAGATATGCATAAGCATACATGTGGATGTGTCAACGTCTTCACCCATATGTGCCCACATGCAGCTCATCCTCTTTTATATATGCACCAGGCATTTATATAACACACATGGCCCTTCGGAGAGATGCCCAAACGGCAGACCGGGGACCCGTGCCCCCTCCCCAGCCCCCCAGCAGGGTCTGTGCGGCCAAACACCGCAGCCAGCCCTGGCCTGGGGAAGGAGCATGAAATCCAGCCCTTGACCCATCCGGAGCCAACACAGCCTCCAGCCTGCAAAAGCCGGTCAGCTCCAGCACGCTTACGCAGCCGGAGCCCAGAATAGCAGCRGTGACAATCCACTGACCGTATTTTCTGGGAAGCGGCGGAACATTGCGGCCACCGGGCAGCCGCGGCTCGGCGAGGAGGCTGCTCCGAGGAGCAACCTTGCAAAAACAAGCCGCTTTGCGACCCGCCTGGCCTTAGCAAAACAGCACTGGGGAAGAGTGAAATGAAATAAGGCTTAGAGGGAACCCAGCTCAGCCTGAGAATAAATGCTGAATGCTTGCAAAAAAAAAAAAGGCGATAAAATATTTGCAAGGAAAACAGCTCAGACTTTTCAGCGTTTGTGGTTAGTGCTGACTGATAGGTAACAGTTGCAGACTGGCAGGGGGTAAAAAYGTTCTCTTTGATTTACTGGTTCAAAAAAACCCAAACAAATGCAACCCCTCACCCCCCTCTAGAGATGAAATGTTATCGAATGTCATGCTGCTCGGTGACCACACTTCATAAACGCTGTTTTGAGTCTGCCTCCAGCATCATCGTATATGRGAGACGATAGCTGGGAAATAGCTGTAATGAGTCCAAAAGGGCGCTCGGTGCTGAGGCTGCGGGATGTGCCCGAATCCTGGGCTCCTCGCCTTCGCTCCCGAGTGAAACTTGTTTTTCRGTGTCCCCTTGCAGGCTCCGTTGAAAACGCGGCCTGAGAAAACAGTCGTGGGTCAGAGCGCTTGTTAGTCACCCGATTTTGGACCTCGACACCGCTTTAAGTGGATCAAATAAACCCAAAACAAAACTCTGAAACATCAATTCCAATTGTGTTCTTAGGAAACCTCAGATTTGGCTTCTTTTTACATAAACAAATAAACTTCATAGGGTGAATCAAACAAAAGACCTCCAGCAGACTCTAGTGAATTGAGAGCAAAAGCTCCTGGTGGTGGCCAAGACAGGGAAGCTTTTTTTTTTTTTCCTTTTTCTTTCTTCAATCAAATATTTGAAATTTTGATAAAAGGGCAGGATTTGAAGTTTCCACCGTCCTGACTGACCCTCCAGCTGGAGCTAAGCTTTTCACATGTGAGCTCCTGGGTGATTCGGGGATGGGTAGGAGCATCCAGCACRGCTGTGGTTGCACAGCGAGATCAGAACAGAGGATTTCTCAGCTCACAGCGAATAATGTCCTGCTTTGGAAAATAATTAAAAGCAAAAAGAAAACAACCCCCACTGGAAGAAGCCAAGCGGATCCCAGTGGCAGAGGAGTTTACGCTCGTGGATTTGCTACGGGGATCAGTTTGACCCGTTCGAAACCGGGGCTGAGTTACAGCGTGATTATTTTGGGAGAGGCATGCGTGCTCAGCCTGCCAGCTCTGCRAAACAAAAGCAGAGCTCTCCCGGCTGCCGGCGCGTTATCGCGGTGACTCTTCGGAAGAGGCAGCCTAATCCCCCCCCTTTTTTTTTCCCAAGGCAGTTGCAGGGCGAGTGGTGTGATGTTTTAAATCGCACAGCTGTGACTGGTGGTGCTACCAGGAGCTGCAAGTGCACGGACCGGAGGGAGGTGTTATCCCGTCCCTGGGAAGGTTGCTCCATCCAGGTGCCAGCCCCGCACTGGGGATGGTGATGGCTGCAATGCAGGTGGTGGAAAAAATAAAGCTTTGACAGCGCTGTCTGCATCGTGTTGCTGTGTGAGCTGTAGCATCAGTCTGGCTGCAGCGTGCGGCTGTGCCGGTGCATATCTCACGTTAGCTTAAAATTTTCTGTGCAAAACACCGAAGCTTTTTTGTGCGTGGGACCTCATTGAATAAGAGCAAGAATTTCAGCTCCCACATCCAAAACCCACTCCGGTGGCTCCAGGAGATTTTGTGTTGCAGGGACCTTTCTACTGCATCTTGCCCGAGACCTGTCAAGCTCATTTCACACCGGCCAACCAAGAACCTCCCACGGTCTCATTCGCTACTAGCATGACCGGCATGTCACTCAGCGACCTGGARGAGTTACACAACTGTGTCATTCGAGACCAAAATTAGTTCAGCAAAGGGTAGTTGTTTTTAGGCTTGGTGGGGGAATTAAAAAATTAGAWGAAATCAGCTTGAATTTTCAGGATGAGGTTTCAGTGACACAGAAAAGCCCACAAAAATTCTTTTTTGGCAACTCGGAATGGTTTTGTTCAGTCTGAAAAGAATTGTTTTCGTATGCTTCGGAGTGATCTAATGTAGAGGGAGTGGGATTCTTTAAGTCGATTTTACATGAAAAATACCACTTCAATGTAAAAATGTTTCAATTAAAAAAAATGGAAAAACCACCAGTATTTACAAGAGAAAACATCTGATTTTGGAAAGCCAATGGGAAAGGCTTTTGTGTCAATATAACAAGAGTAATAACAATAATAATAACTAATAGTACTAGTGCCTCCATTTTTTTCTCACTAAGGCTGTTTACCACGTTACAAAAGTGTTTCACTTTTCCTTGTGCACTTTCCAGCATATCATATTCAGCAAATATTTTGTCTGGTGACTAATTTTCCCTGCCCTGTTTGAGATCTTCTGTCTTAGGATGACCTGACCCCAAGGGGCACAACTCTACTGCTGACTTAAGGATAGCAAAGAATCTTCCTATCCCTATGCATGTTGGATTGAGACCTGGGGCCTTTTTCCTGGTTAGCACCCAGGCAGCAGGAGGTGTGAGACCCCATAAGCCCCCAGGAAGAGCTGTCATGAAGTCCCCAAGCTGCACCCTTGGGGTTCTTCTTGTCCCCTTCAGAGACCCAACCCAGGAGCTGACAWTTGTCTACTTCAGGCAGACAGCACAGGCAATGTCTGACCTCCCTAAACCCCAGGCTCCCGTCCAGGATTTTTACAGAGGGTACTTTTTAAATTTTATGATTTCTTCAATGGCTGCGAACATCTGAACAAACATCTGCTGGTGAGGCTGGTGAAAGYGGGGGCTGCAGAGAAAGTGGGAAGCCAACCATCAAAAAATGATTGGAGAATCCGAAACCATGTTGCTACAGGGAGAACGGTCAGTCTACGAAGTGTTTTATATTTCTGGTGCTGGCCGTTGCGGCAAACCATCTCAGTTCTCCAGAGCGGCTGTGTCATTCTCTTGCTGAGGCCGTGGAATTTCCCCTTGTGCTCTGGAAAATTATGGCAACACATTCCCCATCCAAGAAAGGGAGCTATCAATTTATAGGCTGCAGCCCTGCCAGAGCTGGGAAAACACCACTATTTAAAAGCACACTGCTCCTTCAACCCTAGAAGGTATTTACAAGAAAGAAAGAAGCAAGGGGATGCAAAGTCCTGCCGAGGGGACTGTCATCCACCTCTCTGGCTCAGGTTGAGGGCACAGAGCATCGGCGCCAACTGTGAAGCTGCTCTGAAGACCATGCTGCTCTGAACCCACACCCTGAAGATTTATCAGGCTGTGKTTCCCAGCCGAGCAGGCATTTAGAGGACTGCACTATGGCTGAGCAGATTTACTCTGAGATATTGAAGTTGAGGGTTGTGTTGCAACCCCTTCCTTGGGGAAGAAACCTTGTGGGTTCCTCAGATCCATCTCTCCTCAGTCTGATTCTCCATAGTCTTTCACCTATCACCTTTACCACTATGCACCTACCCCAGTTTTCCCACTCTACAGCTTTGTGACCACCTGGGATGTGACACCCCATGGGGTGACTCTGAGACCCAAACCAATTCTTCCTAAGCCCGGACCAGACACAGGTTCTCACACAAGGCTTTTACATCCAGTTCTTGAGGGAGCAGGTGAATSAAAAGCCACAACATGGCAGACCTGGTCCAGCCTTATTCCAGGCTAAAGTAGGGACCTGCAGTCCATAAAGTCTTCTGAAGTTATAATATAAGAAATGGTGATGTCCTGCTGTATTTTTTCAGGCCTTAGGAAGCCCAAATAAAAGAAAGACTCAGAGTGACCAGCTTCTGCCTGATAAGAGTGCAGGTTGATGARAAAGTGTTTTCATATTTCCCTGTGTAGCAACATTATCTGCATAACCTTGACTAAGACTTTGCCTCGGTTTCCCCATCTTGAAATACAGCCTTATTTTTTGAATGRAAAGCTTCACTGGTTCTTACCTGRCAGGGGAGACACCATGATCAGGCAGGTGGTTTTCCCAGGGCGAGGCTCACCCCTTGCACTRTGGGTGTGCTGACCCCTGCGATTTCCCGAAATGTGGGAAACTTGACTGCATAATTTGTGGTAGTGGGGGACTGCATTTGCGCTCTCCCCTGTAAGTTTTTTTAGGGAGGAATAACCCCACGCACCAGTACAGGTTGGGGGTTGACCTGCTGGAAAGCAGCTCTGCGGAGAAGGACCTGGGAGTGCTGGTGGACACCAAGTTAAGCATGAGGCAGCAAGGTGCCCTTGTGGCCAAGAAGGCCAATGGTATCCTGGGGTGCATCAGG